>NW_027672530.1:0-76756 GCF_964165515.1 Mesoplodon bidens | reverse complement strand
GGTACGAAACGTGTTAGGGTCAGGGTACGTGTTGATGCACAGGTTAGTGTCAGCATACGAATTAGGATTAGGGTATGGCGTAAGGTAAGGTGTAGGGTTGGTGGTAGTTTTCCGTTCCGGGCTAGGGTTAAGGTAAGGGAACGGCAAGGTTTATGGCAGAGGTGAGGGTACGGAAACGTGTTAGGGTCAGGGTACGTGTTGACGTATGGATTAGGATTAGGGTACGGCTTAGGGTAAGGTGTAGGGCTGATGGTAGGTTTCTGTTCCGGGCTAAGGTTAAGGATAGGCAACGGCAAGGTTTGGGGCACAGCTGAGGGTACGGAAACGTGTTAGTGTCAGGGTACATGTTGACTCACCGGTTAGTGCCAGCGTACGGATTAGGATTAGTGTACCGCGTAGATAAGGTGCACGGTTGGTGGTAGGTTTCCGTTCCAGCCTATGGTTAGGGTTAGGGAAAGTCAAGGTTTCTATTTGTAGGTTTTTTAAGGAAACTCCATACTGTTCTCCATAGTGACTGTATCAATTTACATTCCCAACAATAGTGGAAGAGGGCTCCTTTTGTCCACACCCTCCCCAGAATTTGTTGTCTGTAGATTTTCTGATGATGCTGATTCTAACAGGTGTGAGGTGATACCTCATTGTAGTTTTGATTTGCATTTCTCTAATAATTAGTGCTCTTGAGCAGCTTTTCATGTGCGTCTTAGCCATCTCTGTGTCTTCTTTGAAGAAACGTCTCTTTAGATATTCTGCCCATGTTTGTATTGGGTTGTTTGTTTTTTTAATATTAAGCTGCATGAGCTGTTTATATATATTGGAGATTAAACCTTTGTCCATTGATTCGTTTGCAACTATTTTCGCCCCTTCTGAGGGATGCCTTTTTCCATTCCCGTGTTTTTAACCAAAAAAGAAAGAAAGACAAAGAAGCAGAACACTAATGTGCGTAAAATATGGCTTTTGAAACGGTCGTTTTGAAATATGGACGTCCTTTGAATTTTTTGGTCGATATGTGACCCCAGGATTTGTTTTCAGGGCAGGTGTCATTTACAGGCCTGCAATGATTTTGAATATCAACTGACCTTTAGCGCTGGGATTAAAGCTGCTGTTGTGTGAAACGGCCACAAGGTGGCAGCAGTTCTCTCTTTCAAATCAGGTTATTAGTGCAACAGAGCCTCAATGGAAGTCTTGTTCTAGATTGGAATTTAGAATGGAATGTGCCAGGAGAAAGCCCCTCAAGTTTGTCTCACTACTTCTTGTTCGTGTTTTTAATTTAATTTTTTATTTTTTATTACAGCAAGTTTGATTACAATGCTTGGCTTGTTGTAGGTGTGGAAGATGTGGTTCTTTTACACATATACAGATGTCTGTTCTTCCTGGGATCCTTTGCCCATGTACGTTAAGACAGAATGTTGAGTAGTCCTCTCTTTGTATTCCGTAGGTCTTAGGTGATTATATATGTCACCTGTGTTTGTATATGTCTGTTAACCCCAATATCGTAATGAAACCCATCCTCACACCTTTCCATTGGTGAACCATAAGTTTGTTTAATGAATCTGTGATTGCCCTTCTCCGTGGAAATATCTGCCCTGGTATCCATTTTTAGGTAACACCTATAAGTGATATGATACGATATGTGTCTTTCACTTTCTGACTTACTACAAGTCATGTGATAACCTCTAGGCTCATCTACGGTGCTGCAAATGGCATTGTGTCCTTTTTTTCCTTGGCTTCTATTCTGCTTTAGCGAGGTCCATTTTCAACACTGTGATTCCCTGAGGGTTGTGGATTAGCTGACGTGGGCAGCCTTATCCTGCCGGCCGGCCCTCCCCAGGTGTGCCTGGTTGAGGTCAATATAAACAGCGCTCCAGGCAGCAATAGCCCCTGAAGCTGTGCCTGCCTCCATATTCTTTGCCCCGTGAGCAGTCTCGGGGCTGTGCTGGTGGGAGGGAGTGAGGGGCCACAGCTTTGTTGGTGGCCCGGTGTGAGTGGAGTTCTGCTGGCCTTTCTGCAGGAGTTGCCAAGCTGCCACCTGTAAAGAAGAGGATGTGTCACCCATACCTCCCGCTGGAATTTCTCTCCGGACAGAGGTGAGGAAGGAAAAAATCAGTGGGGGCCGGGACAGGTGGGGTATCTCTGGCAGGACAATGGAAAGCTTCCGGAAGAGTGCCCTGGGCCAGGACCACCCTGGCTGGCCTGGAGGCACCAAGTTGGCCTGCGTTCTCTCGCTGTTGTGGCTCCACGGCCCTTCCTCTAGTCTTTCAAGCCCTTGTACATATTCAGGTGTTTTACCTGGGAAGGGTGGGAACAGTTCAGCAACAGCTGGCCTGGGGCTCAGCTCACCTTTGTTCAGAGATGCCTCGGCTCGGTCCCCCCGCTTTGCAATGAGGAAGCTCCTTGTGTGGGGTGTGGGTTGCTGGCTGTACGGGAGATGATTCCCCACCTCTGAACAATTTCAATATTGTTTACCGTTGGAGCAAGTGCCCTGATAGTGTTTTTCTCTGTATAACTGGTCGGTTCAGGTTTTTCTTCGTTTATGGTTCAAGTTAGCTTTTATTCCTCTTTTATGTATTTATAGATATAAGCATGGAAATAATTTATTCCTATAAATACATCTGTGTGAAGGGAAGAGCTTTTTTCTGTTTTATTTTTAAATTTTATATTTTAACATTTTGAAATTTAATTTTATTTACTTTTTTATACAGCGGGTTATTATTAGTTATGTATTTTATGCATATACATGTATACAGGTCAATCTCAATCTCCCAACTCGTCCCACCACCACCACCCCATGGCTTCCCACACTTGGTGTCCATACGTTTGTTCTCTACCTCTGTGTCTCTATTTCTTCCCTGCAAACCAGTTCATCTGTACCATTTTTTAGGTTCCACATATATGCATTAATATACAATATTTGTTTTCCCCTTTCTGACTTACTTCATTCTGTATGACTGTCTCTAGATCCATCGATGTCTCTACAAATGACCCAGATTCATTCCTTTTTATGGCCGAGTAATATTCCATTTTATATATGTACCCCATCTTTATCCATTCATCTGTCTTTGGGCGTTTAGTTTGCTTCCATTACCTGGCTATTGTAAATAGTGCTGCAATGAACATTGTGGTGAATGTGCCTTTTTGATTTATGGTTTTCTTTGGGTATATGCCCAGAAGTGGAATTGCTGGATCAGATGGTAATTCTATTTCTAGATTTTTTAAGGAAACTCCATAGTGTTCTCCATAGTGACTCTATCAATTTACATTCCCACCAATAGTGGAAGAGGGCTCCTTTTGTCCACACCCTCCCCAGAATTTGTTGTTTGTAGATTTTCTGATGATGCCGATTCTAACAGGTGTGAGGTGATACCTCATTGTAGTTTTGATTTGCATTTCTCTAATAATTAGTGCTCTTGAGCAGCTTCTCATGTGCGCCTTGGCCATCTCTGTGTCTTCTTTGAAGAAACGTCTCTTGAGATCTTCTGCCCATTTCCGTATTGGGAGGATCGTGGGATGGTCAGGCTGTGTGCTGACGCACGTGTCAGTGCCAGCGTAAGGGCCAGGAGTAGGGTACATCATAGGGTAACGTGTAGGGCTGGTGGTGGTTTTCCGTTCCGGGCTAGGGTTAGGGTTAGGGAACGGCAAGGTTTAGGGAACAGGTGAGCATAGGGACACGTGGGAGAGGCAGGCTACGTGCTGACAAACGTGTCAGTGCCAGCGTACGGGTCTGGAGTAAAGTATGGTGTAGGGCTAGTTGTGGGTTTCCATTCCGCGCTAGGGTTAGGGTTAGGGAACGGCAAGGCTTAGGGCACAGCTGAGGGTACAGAAACGTGGGAGGGTCAGGCTATGTGCTGACGCACGTTTCAGTGCCAGTGTACGGGCCAGGATTAGGGTACGGAGTAGGGTAAGGTGTAGGGCTGTTGGTGGGTTTCTGTTCCGGGTTAGGGTTAGGGAACGGCAAGGCTTAGGGCACAGGTAAGGGTACTGAAACGAGGGAGAGGCACGCTACGTGCTGACACACGGGTCAGTGCCAGCGTACGCGCCAGAATTAGGGTACGGCGTAGGGTAAGGTGTAGGGCTGGTGGTGGGTTTCTGTTCCAGGGTAGGGTTAGGGTTAGGGATCGGCAAGGCTTAGGGCACAGGTGAGGGTATGGAAACATGGGAGTGGCAGGCTACGTGCTTACACAAGGGTCAGTTCCAGTGTACGGCCCAGGAGTAGGGTACGGCGTAGGGTAAGGTGTAGGGCTGGTGGTGGGTTTCCGTTTCCGGCTAGGGTTAGGGTTAGGGAATGGCAAGGCTTAGGGCACAGGTGAGGGTACAGAAACGTGGGAGGGTCAGGCTACGTGCTGACGCAAGTGTCAGTGCCAGCGTACGGCCCAGGAATAGGGTATGGCGTAGGGTAAAGTGTAGGGTTAGGGTTAGGGAACGGCAAGGCTTAGGGCACAGGTGAGGGTACGGAAACGTGGGAGGGTCAGGCTACATGCTGAAGCACGGGTCAGTGCCAGGGTGTGGACCAGGAGTAGGGTACGGCGTAGGGTAAGGTGTAAGACTGGTGGTGGGTGTCCATTCCGGGGTTTGATTAGGGTTAGGGAACGTCAAGTTTTAGGGCACAGGTGAGGGTACGGAAACGTGGGAGGGTCAGGCTACCTGCTGACGCATGGGTCAGTGCCAGCGTATGGGCCAGGAGTAGGGTACGGCGTAGGGTAAGGTGTAGGGCTGGTGGTGGGTTTCCGTTCTGGGCTAGGGTTAGGGTTAGGGAACGGCAAGGCTAAGGGCACAGGTGAGGGTACGGAAACTTGGGTGAGGCAGGCTACGTGCTGACGCACGGGTCAGTGCCAGCATACAGGCCAGGAGTAGGGTAAGGCATAGGGTATGGTGTAGGGCTGGTGGTGGGTTTCAGTTCAGGGCTAGGGTTAGGGTTAGTGAACGGCAAGGCTTAGGGCACAGGTGAGGGTACAGAAACGTGTTAGGTTCATGGTGCATGTTGATGCATGGAATAGTGTCATCGTACGCATTAGGATTAGGGTATGGCGTACAGTAAGGTGTACGGATGGCGGTAGGTTTACATTCCGGTGTAGGGTTAGGGATAGCGAATTGCAAGGTATAGGGCACAGGTGATGGTACGGAATTGTGTTAGGTTCAGGGTACGTGTTGACTCACGGGTTAGTGTGAGCGTACGCATGAGGATTAGGGTACCGCATAGAGTAAGGTGTAGGGTTGGTGGTAGGTTTCCGTTCCAGTCTAGGGTTATGTTTAGGGACTGGCAAAGTTTAGGGCACAGGTGAGGGTACGAAACGTGTTAGGGTCAGGGTACGTGTTGATGCACAGGTTAGTGTCAGCATACGAATTAGGATTAGGGTATGGCGTAAGGTAAGGTGTAGGGTTGGTGGTAGTTTTCCGTTCCGGGCTAGGGTTAAGGTAAGGGAACGGCAAGGTTTATGGCAGAGGTGAGGGTACGGAAACGTGTTAGGGTCAGGGTACGTGTTGACGTATGGATTAGGATTAGGGTACGGCTTAGGGTAAGGTGTAGGGCTGATGGTAGGTTTCTGTTCCGGGCTAAGGTTAAGGATAGGCAACGGCAAGGTTTGGGGCACAGCTGAGGGTACGGAAACGTGTTAGTGTCAGGGTACATGTTGACTCACCGGTTAGTGCCAGCGTACGGATTAGGATTAGTGTACCGCGTAGATAAGGTGCACGGTTGGTGGTAGGTTTCCGTTCCAGCCTATGGTTAGGGTTAGGGAAAGTCAAGGTTTCTATTTGTAGGTTTTTTAAGGAAACTCCATACTGTTCTCCATAGTGACTGTATCAATTTACATTCCCAACAATAGTGGAAGAGGGCTCCTTTTGTCCACACCCTCCCCAGAATTTGTTGTCTGTAGATTTTCTGATGATGCTGATTCTAACAGGTGTGAGGTGATACCTCATTGTAGTTTTGATTTGCATTTCTCTAATAATTAGTGCTCTTGAGCAGCTTTTCATGTGCGTCTTAGCCATCTCTGTGTCTTCTTTGAAGAAACGTCTCTTTAGATATTCTGCCCATGTTTGTATTGGGTTGTTTGTTTTTTTAATATTAAGCTGCATGAGCTGTTTATATATATTGGAGATTAAACCTTTGTCCATTGATTCGTTTGCAACTATTTTCGCCCCTTCTGAGGGATGCCTTTTTCCATTCCCGTGTTTTTAACCAAAAAAGAAAGAAAGACAAAGAAGCAGAACACTAATGTGCGTAAAATATGGCTTTTGAAACGGTCGTTTTGAAATATGGACGTCCTTTGAATTTTTTGGTCGATATGTGACCCCAGGATTTGTTTTCAGGGCAGGTGTCATTTACAGGCCTGCAATGATTTTGAATATCAACTGACCTTTAGCGCTGGGATTAAAGCTGCTGTTGTGTGAAACGGCCACAAGGTGGCAGCAGTTCTCTCTTTCAAATCAGGTTATTAGTGCAACAGAGCCTCAATGGAAGTCTTGTTCTAGATTGGAATTTAGAATGGAATGTGCCAGGAGAAAGCCCCTCAAGTTTGTCTCACTACTTCTTGTTCGTGTTTTTAATTTAATTTTTTATTTTTTATTACAGCAAGTTTGATTACAATGCTTGGCTTGTTGTAGGTGTGGAAGATGTGGTTCTTTTACACATATACAGATGTCTGTTCTTCCTGGGATCCTTTGCCCATGTACGTTAAGACAGAATGTTGAGTAGTCCTCTCTTTGTATTCCGTAGGTCTTAGGTGATTATATATGTCACCTGTGTTTGTATATGTCTGTTAACCCCAATATCGTAATGAAACCCATCCTCACACCTTTCCATTGGTGAACCATAAGTTTGTTTAATGAATCTGTGATTGCCCTTCTCCGTGGAAATATCTGCCCTGGTATCCATTTTTAGGTAACACCTATAAGTGATATGATACGATATGTGTCTTTCACTTTCTGACTTACTACAAGTCATGTGATAACCTCTAGGCTCATCTACGGTGCTGCAAATGGCATTGTGTCCTTTTTTTCCTTGGCTTCTATTCTGCTTTAGCGAGGTCCATTTTCAACACTGTGATTCCCTGAGGGTTGTGGATTAGCTGACGTGGGCAGCCTTATCCTGCCGGCCGGCCCTCCCCAGGTGTGCCTGGTTGAGGTCAATATAAACAGCGCTCCAGGCAGCAATAGCCCCTGAAGCTGTGCCTGCCTCCATATTCTTTGCCCCGTGAGCAGTCTCGGGGCTGTGCTGGTGGGAGGGAGTGAGGGGCCACAGCTTTGTTGGTGGCCCGGTGTGAGTGGAGTTCTGCTGGCCTTTCTGCAGGAGTTGCCAAGCTGCCACCTGTAAAGAAGAGGATGTGTCACCCATACCTCCCGCTGGAATTTCTCTCCGGACAGAGGTGAGGAAGGAAAAAATCAGTGGGGGCCGGGACAGGTGGGGTATCTCTGGCAGGACAATGGAAAGCTTCCGGAAGAGTGCCCTGGGCCAGGACCACCCTGGCTGGCCTGGAGGCACCAAGTTGGCCTGCGTTCTCTCGCTGTTGTGGCTCCACGGCCCTTCCTCTAGTCTTTCAAGCCCTTGTACATATTCAGGTGTTTTACCTGGGAAGGGTGGGAACAGTTCAGCAACAGCTGGCCTGGGGCTCAGCTCACCTTTGTTCAGAGATGCCTCGGCTCGGTCCCCCCGCTTTGCAATGAGGAAGCTCCTTGTGTGGGGTGTGGGTTGCTGGCTGTACGGGAGATGATTCCCCACCTCTGAACAATTTCAATATTGTTTACCGTTGGAGCAAGTGCCCTGATAGTGTTTTTCTCTGTATAACTGGTCGGTTCAGGTTTTTCTTCGTTTATGGTTCAAGTTAGCTTTTATTCCTCTTTTATGTATTTATAGATATAAGCATGGAAATAATTTATTCCTATAAATACATCTGTGTGAAGGGAAGAGCTTTTTTCTGTTTTATTTTTAAATTTTATATTTTAACATTTTGAAATTTAATTTTATTTACTTTTTTATACAGCGGGTTATTATTAGTTATGTATTTTATGCATATACATGTATACAGGTCAATCTCAATCTCCCAACTCGTCCCACCACCACCACCCCATGGCTTCCCACACTTGGTGTCCATACGTTTGTTCTCTACCTCTGTGTCTCTATTTCTTCCCTGCAAACCAGTTCATCTGTACCATTTTTTAGGTTCCACATATATGCATTAATATACAATATTTGTTTTCCCCTTTCTGACTTACTTCATTCTGTATGACTGTCTCTAGATCCATCGATGTCTCTACAAATGACCCAGATTCATTCCTTTTTATGGCCGAGTAATATTCCATTTTATATATGTACCCCATCTTTATCCATTCATCTGTCTTTGGGCGTTTAGTTTGCTTCCATTACCTGGCTATTGTAAATAGTGCTGCAATGAACATTGTGGTGAATGTGCCTTTTTGATTTATGGTTTTCTTTGGGTATATGCCCAGAAGTGGAATTGCTGGATCAGATGGTAATTCTATTTCTAGATTTTTTAAGGAAACTCCATAGTGTTCTCCATAGTGACTCTATCAATTTACATTCCCACCAATAGTGGAAGAGGGCTCCTTTTGTCCACACCCTCCCCAGAATTTGTTGTTTGTAGATTTTCTGATGATGCCGATTCTAACAGGTGTGAGGTGATACCTCATTGTAGTTTTGATTTGCATTTCTCTAATAATTAGTGCTCTTGAGCAGCTTCTCATGTGCGCCTTGGCCATCTCTGTGTCTTCTTTGAAGAAACGTCTCTTGAGATCTTCTGCCCATTTCCGTATTGGGAGGATCGTGGGATGGTCAGGCTGTGTGCTGACGCACGTGTCAGTGCCAGCGTAAGGGCCAGGAGTAGGGTACATCATAGGGTAACGTGTAGGGCTGGTGGTGGGTTTCCGTTCCGGGCTAGGGTTAGGGTTAGGGAACGGCAAGGTTTAGGGAACAGGTGAGCATAGGGACACGTGGGAGAGGCAGGCTACGTGCTGACAAACGTGTCAGTGCCAGCGTACGGGTCTGGAGTAAAGTATGGTGTAGGGCTAGTTGTGGGTTTCCATTCCGCGCTAGGGTTAGGGTTAGGGAACGGCAAGGCTTAGGGCACAGCTGAGGGTACAGAAACGTGGGAGGGTCAGGCTATGTGCTGACGCACGTTTCAGTGCCAGTGTACGGGCCAGGATTAGGGTACGGAGTAGGGTAAGGTGTAGGGCTGTTGGTGGGTTTCTGTTCCGGGTTAGGGTTAGGGAACGGCAAGGCTTAGGGCACAGGTAAGGGTACTGAAACGAGGGAGAGGCACACTACGTGCTGACACACGGGTCAGTGCCAGCGTACGCGCCAGAATTAGGGTACGGCGTAGGGTAAGGTGTAGGGCTGGTGGTGGGTTTCTGTTCCAGGGTAGGGTTAGGGTTAGGGATCGGCAAGGCTTAGGGCACAGGTGAGGGTATGGAAACATGGGAGTGGCAGGCTACGTGCTTACACAAGGGTCAGTTCCAGTGTACGGCCCAGGAGTAGGGTACGGCGTAGGGTAAGGTGTAGGGCTGGTGGTGGGTTTCCGTTTCCGGCTAGGGTTAGGGTTAGGGAATGGCAAGGCTTAGGGCACAGGTGAGGGTACAGAAACGTGGGAGGGTCAGGCTACGTGCTGACGCAAGTGTCAGTGCCAGCGTACGGCCCAGGAATAGGGTATGGCGTAGGGTAAAGTGTAGGGTTAGGGTTAGGGAACGGCAAGGCTTAGGGCACAGGTGAGGGTACGGAAACGTGGGAGGGTCAGGCTACATGCTGAAGCACGGGTCAGTGCCAGGGTGTGGACCAGGAGTAGGGTACGGCGTAGGGTAAGGTGTAAGACTGGTGGTGGGTGTCCATTCCGGGGTTTGATTAGGGTTAGGGAACGTCAAGTTTTAGGGCACAGGTGAGGGTACGGAAACGTGGGAGGGTCAGGCTACCTGCTGACGCATGGGTCAGTGCCAGCGTATGGGCCAGGAGTAGGGTACGGCGTAGGGTAAGGTGTAGGGCTGGTGGTGGGTTTCCGTTCTGGGCTAGGGTTAGGGTTAGGGAACGGCAAGGCTAAGGGCACAGGTGAGGGTACGGAAACTTGGGTGAGGCAGGCTACGTGCTGACGCACGGGTCAGTGCCAGCATACAGGCCAGGAGTAGGGTAAGGCATAGGGTATGGTGTAGGGCTGGTGGTGGGTTTCAGTTCAGGGCTAGGGTTAGGGTTAGTGAACGGCAAGGCTTAGGGCACAGGTGAGGGTACAGAAACGTGTTAGGTTCATGGTGCATGTTGATGCATGGAATAGTGTCATCGTACGCATTAGGATTAGGGTACGGCGTACAGTAAGGTGTACGGATGGCGGTAGGTTTACATTCCGGTGTAGGGTTAGGGATAGCGAATTGCAAGGTATAGGGCACAGGTGATGGTACGGAATTGTGTTAGGTTCAGGGTACGTGTTGACTCACGGGTTAGTGTGAGCGTACGCATGAGGATTAGGGTACCGCATAGAGTAAGGTGTAGGGTTGGTGGTAGGTTTCCGTTCCAGTCTAGGGTTATGTTTAGGGACTGGCAAAGTTTAGGGCACAGGTGAGGGTACGAAACGTGTTAGGGTCAGGGTACGTGTTGATGCACAGGTTAGTGTCAGCATACGAATTAGGATTAGGGTATGGCGTAAGGTAAGGTGTAGGGTTGGTGGTAGTTTTCCGTTCCGGGCTAGGGTTAAGGTAAGGGAACGGCAAGGTTTATGGCAGAGGTGAGGGTACGGAAACGTGTTAGGGTCAGGGTACGTGTTGACGTATGGATTAGGATTAGGGTACGGCTTAGGGTAAGGTGTAGGGCTGATGGTAGGTTTCTGTTCCGGGCTAAGGTTAAGGATAGGCAACGGCAAGGTTTGGGGCACAGCTGAGGGTACGGAAACGTGTTAGTGTCAGGGTACATGTTGACTCACCGGTTAGTGCCAGCGTACGGATTAGGATTAGTGTACCGCGTAGATAAGGTGCACGGTTGGTGGTAGGTTTCCGTTCCAGCCTATGGTTAGGGTTAGGGAAAGTCAAGGTTTCTATTTGTAGGTTTTTTAAGGAAACTCCATACTGTTCTCCATAGTGACTGTATCAATTTACATTCCCAACAATAGTGGAAGAGGGCTCCTTTTGTCCACACCCTCCCCAGAATTTGTTGTCTGTAGATTTTCTGATGATGCTGATTCTAACAGGTGTGAGGTGATACCTCATTGTAGTTTTGATTTGCATTTCTCTAATAATTAGTGCTCTTGAGCAGCTTTTCATGTGCGTCTTAGCCATCTCTGTGTCTTCTTTGAAGAAACGTCTCTTTAGATATTCTGCCCATGTTTGTATTGGGTTGTTTGTTTTTTTAATATTAAGCTGCATGAGCTGTTTATATATATTGGAGATTAAACCTTTGTCCATTGATTCGTTTGCAACTATTTTCGCCCCTTCTGAGGGATGCCTTTTTCCATTCCCGTGTTTTTAACCAAAAAAGAAAGAAAGACAAAGAAGCAGAACACTAATGTGCGTAAAATATGGCTTTTGAAACGGTCGTTTTGAAATATGGACGTCCTTTGAATTTTTTGGTCGATATGTGACCCCAGGATTTGTTTTCAGGGCAGGTGTCATTTACAGGCCTGCAATGATTTTGAATATCAACTGACCTTTAGCGCTGGGATTAAAGCTGCTGTTGTGTGAAACGGCCACAAGGTGGCAGCAGTTCTCTCTTTCAAATCAGGTTATTAGTGCAACAGAGCCTCAATGGAAGTCTTGTTCTAGATTGGAATTTAGAATGGAATGTGCCAGGAGAAAGCCCCTCAAGTTTGTCTCACTACTTCTTGTTCGTGTTTTTAATTTAATTTTTTATTTTTTATTACAGCAAGTTTGATTACAATGCTTGGCTTGTTGTAGGTGTGGAAGATGTGGTTCTTTTACACATATACAGATGTCTGTTCTTCCTGGGATCCTTTGCCCATGTACGTTAAGACAGAATGTTGAGTAGTCCTCTCTTTGTATTCCGTAGGTCTTAGGTGATTATATATGTCACCTGTGTTTGTATATGTCTGTTAACCCCAATATCGTAATGAAACCCATCCTCACACCTTTCCATTGGTGAACCATAAGTTTGTTTAATGAATCTGTGATTGCCCTTCTCCGTGGAAATATCTGCCCTGGTATCCATTTTTAGGTAACACCTATAAGTGATATGATACGATATGTGTCTTTCACTTTCTGACTTACTACAAGTCATGTGATAACCTCTAGGCTCATCTACGGTGCTGCAAATGGCATTGTGTCCTTTTTTTCCTTGGCTTCTATTCTGCTTTAGCGAGGTCCATTTTCAACACTGTGATTCCCTGAGGGTTGTGGATTAGCTGACGTGGGCAGCCTTATCCTGCCGGCCGGCCCTCCCCAGGTGTGCCTGGTTGAGGTCAATATAAACAGCGCTCCAGGCAGCAATAGCCCCTGAAGCTGTGCCTGCCTCCATATTCTTTGCCCCGTGAGCAGTCTCGGGGCTGTGCTGGTGGGAGGGAGTGAGGGGCCACAGCTTTGTTGGTGGCCCGGTGTGAGTGGAGTTCTGCTGGCCTTTCTGCAGGAGTTGCCAAGCTGCCACCTGTAAAGAAGAGGATGTGTCACCCATACCTCCCGCTGGAATTTCTCTCCGGACAGAGGTGAGGAAGGAAAAAATCAGTGGGGGCCGGGACAGGTGGGGTATCTCTGGCAGGACAATGGAAAGCTTCCGGAAGAGTGCCCTGGGCCAGGACCACCCTGGCTGGCCTGGAGGCACCAAGTTGGCCTGCGTTCTCTCGCTGTTGTGGCTCCACGGCCCTTCCTCTAGTCTTTCAAGCCCTTGTACATATTCAGGTGTTTTACCTGGGAAGGGTGGGAACAGTTCAGCAACAGCTGGCCTGGGGCTCAGCTCACCTTTGTTCAGAGATGCCTCGGCTCGGTCCCCCCGCTTTGCAATGAGGAAGCTCCTTGTGTGGGGTGTGGGTTGCTGGCTGTACGGGAGATGATTCCCCACCTCTGAACAATTTCAATATTGTTTACCGTTGGAGCAAGTGCCCTGATAGTGTTTTTCTCTGTATAACTGGTCGGTTCAGGTTTTTCTTCGTTTATGGTTCAAGTTAGCTTTTATTCCTCTTTTATGTATTTATAGATATAAGCATGGAAATAATTTATTCCTATAAATACATCTGTGTGAAGGGAAGAGCTTTTTTCTGTTTTATTTTTAAATTTTATATTTTAACATTTTGAAATTTAATTTTATTTACTTTTTTATACAGCGGGTTATTATTAGTTATGTATTTTATGCATATACATGTATACAGGTCAATCTCAATCTCCCAACTCGTCCCACCACCACCACCCCATGGCTTCCCACACTTGGTGTCCATACGTTTGTTCTCTACCTCTGTGTCTCTATTTCTTCCCTGCAAACCAGTTCATCTGTACCATTTTTTAGGTTCCACATATATGCATTAATATACAATATTTGTTTTCCCCTTTCTGACTTACTTCATTCTGTATGACTGTCTCTAGATCCATCGATGTCTCTACAAATGACCCAGATTCATTCCTTTTTATGGCCGAGTAATATTCCATTTTATATATGTACCCCATCTTTATCCATTCATCTGTCTTTGGGCGTTTAGTTTGCTTCCATTACCTGGCTATTGTAAATAGTGCTGCAATGAACATTGTGGTGAATGTGCCTTTTTGATTTATGGTTTTCTTTGGGTATATGCCCAGAAGTGGAATTGCTGGATCAGATGGTAATTCTATTTCTAGATTTTTTAAGGAAACTCCATAGTGTTCTCCATAGTGACTCTATCAATTTACATTCCCACCAATAGTGGAAGAGGGCTCCTTTTGTCCACACCCTCCCCAGAATTTGTTGTTTGTAGATTTTCTGATGATGCCGATTCTAACAGGTGTGAGGTGATACCTCATTGTAGTTTTGATTTGCATTTCTCTAATAATTAGTGCTCTTGAGCAGCTTCTCATGTGCGCCTTGGCCATCTCTGTGTCTTCTTTGAAGAAACGTCTCTTGAGATCTTCTGCCCATTTCCGTATTGGGAGGATCGTGGGATGGTCAGGCTGTGTGCTGACGCACGTGTCAGTGCCAGCGTAAGGGCCAGGAGTAGGGTACATCATAGGGTAACGTGTAGGGCTGGTGGTGGGTTTCCGTTCCGGGCTAGGGTTAGGGTTAGGGAACGGCAAGGTTTAGGGAACAGGTGAGCATAGGGACACGTGGGAGAGGCAGGCTACGTGCTGACAAACGTGTCAGTGCCAGCGTACGGGTCTGGAGTAAAGTATGGTGTAGGGCTAGTTGTGGGTTTCCATTCCGCGCTAGGGTTAGGGTTAGGGAACGGCAAGGCTTAGGGCACAGCTGAGGGTACAGAAACGTGGGAGGGTCAGGCTATGTGCTGACGCACGTTTCAGTGCCAGTGTACGGGCCAGGATTAGGGTACGGAGTAGGGTAAGGTGTAGGGCTGTTGGTGGGTTTCTGTTCCGGGTTAGGGTTAGGGAACGGCAAGGCTTAGGGCACAGGTAAGGGTACTGAAACGAGGGAGAGGCACGCTACGTGCTGACACACGGGTCAGTGCCAGCGTACGCGCCAGAATTAGGGTACGGCGTAGGGTAAGGTGTAGGGCTGGTGGTGGGTTTCTGTTCCAGGGTAGGGTTAGGGTTAGGGATCGGCAAGGCTTAGGGCACAGGTGAGGGTATGGAAACATGGGAGTGGCAGGCTACGTGCTTACACAAGGGTCAGTTCCAGTGTACGGCCCAGGAGTAGGGTACGGCGTAGGGTAAGGTGTAGGGCTGGTGGTGGGTTTCCGTTTCCGGCTAGGGTTAGGGTTAGGGAATGGCAAGGCTTAGGGCACAGGTGAGGGTACAGAAACGTGGGAGGGTCAGGCTACGTGCTGACGCAAGTGTCAGTGCCAGCGTACGGCCCAGGAATAGGGTATGGCGTAGGGTAAAGTGTAGGGTTAGGGTTAGGGAACGGCAAGGCTTAGGGCACAGGTGAGGGTACGGAAACGTGGGAGGGTCAGGCTACATGCTGAAGCACGGGTCAGTGCCAGGGTGTGGACCAGGAGTAGGGTACGGCGTAGGGTAAGGTGTAAGACTGGTGGTGGGTGTCCATTCCGGGGTTTGATTAGGGTTAGGGAACGTCAAGTTTTAGGGCACAGGTGAGGGTACGGAAACGTGGGAGGGTCAGGCTACCTGCTGACGCATGGGTCAGTGCCAGCGTATGGGCCAGGAGTAGGGTACGGCGTAGGGTAAGGTGTAGGGCTGGTGGTGGGTTTCCGTTCTGGGCTAGGGTTAGGGTTAGGGAACGGCAAGGCTAAGGGCACAGGTGAGGGTACGGAAACTTGGGTGAGGCAGGCTACGTGCTGACGCACGGGTCAGTGCCAGCATACAGGCCAGGAGTAGGGTAAGGCATAGGGTATGGTGTAGGGCTGGTGGTGGGTTTCAGTTCAGGGCTAGGGTTAGGGTTAGTGAACGGCAAGGCTTAGGGCACAGGTGAGGGTACAGAAACGTGTTAGGTTCATGGTGCATGTTGATGCATGGAATAGTGTCATCGTACGCATTAGGATTAGGGTACGGCGTACAGTAAGGTGTACGGATGGCGGTAGGTTTACATTCCGGTGTAGGGTTAGGGATAGCGAATTGCAAGGTATAGGGCACAGGTGATGGTACGGAATTGTGTTAGGTTCAGGGTACGTGTTGACTCACGGGTTAGTGTGAGCGTACGCATGAGGATTAGGGTACCGCATAGAGTAAGGTGTAGGGTTGGTGGTAGGTTTCCGTTCCAGTCTAGGGTTATGTTTAGGGACTGGCAAAGTTTAGGGCACAGGTGAGGGTACGAAACGTGTTAGGGTCAGGGTACGTGTTGATGCACAGGTTAGTGTCAGCATACGAATTAGGATTAGGGTATGGCGTAAGGTAAGGTGTAGGGTTGGTGGTAGTTTTCCGTTCCGGGCTAGGGTTAAGGTAAGGGAACGGCAAGGTTTATGGCAGAGGTGAGGGTACGGAAACGTGTTAGGGTCAGGGTACGTGTTGACGTATGGATTAGGATTAGGGTACGGCTTAGGGTAAGGTGTAGGGCTGATGGTAGGTTTCTGTTCCGGGCTAAGGTTAAGGATAGGCAACGGCAAGGTTTGGGGCACAGCTGAGGGTACGGAAACGTGTTAGTGTCAGGGTACATGTTGACTCACCGGTTAGTGCCAGCGTACGGATTAGGATTAGTGTACCGCGTAGATAAGGTGCACGGTTGGTGGTAGGTTTCCGTTCCAGCCTATGGTTAGGGTTAGGGAAAGTCAAGGTTTCTATTTGTAGGTTTTTTAAGGAAACTCCATACTGTTCTCCATAGTGACTGTATCAATTTACATTCCCAACAATAGTGGAAGAGGGCTCCTTTTGTCCACACCCTCCCCAGAATTTGTTGTCTGTAGATTTTCTGATGATGCTGATTCTAACAGGTGTGAGGTGATACCTCATTGTAGTTTTGATTTGCATTTCTCTAATAATTAGTGCTCTTGAGCAGCTTTTCATGTGCGTCTTAGCCATCTCTGTGTCTTCTTTGAAGAAACGTCTCTTTAGATATTCTGCCCATGTTTGTATTGGGTTGTTTGTTTTTTTAATATTAAGCTGCATGAGCTGTTTATATATATTGGAGATTAAACCTTTGTCCATTGATTCGTTTGCAACTATTTTCGCCCCTTCTGAGGGATGCCTTTTTCCATTCCCGTGTTTTTAACCAAAAAAGAAAGAAAGACAAAGAAGCAGAACACTAATGTGCGTAAAATATGGCTTTTGAAACGGTCGTTTTGAAATATGGACGTCCTTTGAATTTTTTGGTCGATATGTGACCCCAGGATTTGTTTTCAGGGCAGGTGTCATTTACAGGCCTGCAATGATTTTGAATATCAACTGACCTTTAGCGCTGGGATTAAAGCTGCTGTTGTGTGAAACGGCCACAAGGTGGCAGCAGTTCTCTCTTTCAAATCAGGTTATTAGTGCAACAGAGCCTCAATGGAAGTCTTGTTCTAGATTGGAATTTAGAATGGAATGTGCCAGGAGAAAGCCCCTCAAGTTTGTCTCACTACTTCTTGTTCGTGTTTTTAATTTAATTTTTTATTTTTTATTACAGCAAGTTTGATTACAATGCTTGGCTTGTTGTAGGTGTGGAAGATGTGGTTCTTTTACACATATACAGATGTCTGTTCTTCCTGGGATCCTTTGCCCATGTACGTTAAGACAGAATGTTGAGTAGTCCTCTCTTTGTATTCCGTAGGTCTTAGGTGATTATATATGTCACCTGTGTTTGTATATGTCTGTTAACCCCAATATCGTAATGAAACCCATCCTCACACCTTTCCATTGGTGAACCATAAGTTTGTTTAATGAATCTGTGATTGCCCTTCTCCGTGGAAATATCTGCCCTGGTATCCATTTTTAGGTAACACCTATAAGTGATATGATACGATATGTGTCTTTCACTTTCTGACTTACTACAAGTCATGTGATAACCTCTAGGCTCATCTACGGTGCTGCAAATGGCATTGTGTCCTTTTTTTCCTTGGCTTCTATTCTGCTTTAGCGAGGTCCATTTTCAACACTGTGATTCCCTGAGGGTTGTGGATTAGCTGACGTGGGCAGCCTTATCCTGCCGGCCGGCCCTCCCCAGGTGTGCCTGGTTGAGGTCAATATAAACAGCGCTCCAGGCAGCAATAGCCCCTGAAGCTGTGCCTGCCTCCATATTCTTTGCCCCGTGAGCAGTCTCGGGGCTGTGCTGGTGGGAGGGAGTGAGGGGCCACAGCTTTGTTGGTGGCCCGGTGTGAGTGGAGTTCTGCTGGCCTTTCTGCAGGAGTTGCCAAGCTGCCACCTGTAAAGAAGAGGATGTGTCACCCATACCTCCCGCTGGAATTTCTCTCCGGACAGAGGTGAGGAAGGAAAAAATCAGTGGGGGCCGGGACAGGTGGGGTATCTCTGGCAGGACAATGGAAAGCTTCCGGAAGAGTGCCCTGGGCCAGGACCACCCTGGCTGGCCTGGAGGCACCAAGTTGGCCTGCGTTCTCTCGCTGTTGTGGCTCCACGGCCCTTCCTCTAGTCTTTCAAGCCCTTGTACATATTCAGGTGTTTTACCTGGGAAGGGTGGGAACAGTTCAGCAACAGCTGGCCTGGGGCTCAGCTCACCTTTGTTCAGAGATGCCTCGGCTCGGTCCCCCCGCTTTGCAATGAGGAAGCTCCTTGTGTGGGGTGTGGGTTGCTGGCTGTACGGGAGATGATTCCCCACCTCTGAACAATTTCAATATTGTTTACCGTTGGAGCAAGTGCCCTGATAGTGTTTTTCTCTGTATAACTGGTCGGTTCAGGTTTTTCTTCGTTTATGGTTCAAGTTAGCTTTTATTCCTCTTTTATGTATTTATAGATATAAGCATGGAAATAATTTATTCCTATAAATACATCTGTGTGAAGGGAAGAGCTTTTTTCTGTTTTATTTTTAAATTTTATATTTTAACATTTTGAAATTTAATTTTATTTACTTTTTTATACAGCGGGTTATTATTAGTTATGTATTTTATGCATATACATGTATACAGGTCAATCTCAATCTCCCAACTCGTCCCACCACCACCACCCCATGGCTTCCCACACTTGGTGTCCATACGTTTGTTCTCTACCTCTGTGTCTCTATTTCTTCCCTGCAAACCAGTTCATCTGTACCATTTTTTAGGTTCCACATATATGCATTAATATACAATATTTGTTTTCCCCTTTCTGACTTACTTCATTCTGTATGACTGTCTCTAGATCCATCGATGTCTCTACAAATGACCCAGATTCATTCCTTTTTATGGCCGAGTAATATTCCATTTTATATATGTACCCCATCTTTATCCATTCATCTGTCTTTGGGCGTTTAGTTTGCTTCCATTACCTGGCTATTGTAAATAGTGCTGCAATGAACATTGTGGTGAATGTGCCTTTTTGATTTATGGTTTTCTTTGGGTATATGCCCAGAAGTGGAATTGCTGGATCAGATGGTAATTCTATTTCTAGATTTTTTAAGGAAACTCCATAGTGTTCTCCATAGTGACTCTATCAATTTACATTCCCACCAATAGTGGAAGAGGGCTCCTTTTGTCCACACCCTCCCCAGAATTTGTTGTTTGTAGATTTTCTGATGATGCCGATTCTAACAGGTGTGAGGTGATACCTCATTGTAGTTTTGATTTGCATTTCTCTAATAATTAGTGCTCTTGAGCAGCTTCTCATGTGCGCCTTGGCCATCTCTGTGTCTTCTTTGAAGAAACGTCTCTTGAGATCTTCTGCCCATTTCCGTATTGGGAGGATCGTGGGATGGTCAGGCTGTGTGCTGACGCACGTGTCAGTGCCAGCGTAAGGGCCAGGAGTAGGGTACATCATAGGGTAACGTGTAGGGCTGGTGGTGGTTTTCCGTTCCGGGCTAGGGTTAGGGTTAGGGAACGGCAAGGTTTAGGGAACAGGTGAGCATAGGGACACGTGGGAGAGGCAGGCTACGTGCTGACAAACGTGTCAGTGCCAGCGTACGGGTCTGGAGTAAAGTATGGTGTAGGGCTAGTTGTGGGTTTCCATTCCGCGCTAGGGTTAGGGTTAGGGAACGGCAAGGCTTAGGGCACAGCTGAGGGTACAGAAACGTGGGAGGGTCAGGCTATGTGCTGACGCACGTTTCAGTGCCAGTGTACGGGCCAGGATTAGGGTACGGAGTAGGGTAAGGTGTAGGGCTGTTGGTGGGTTTCTGTTCCGGGTTAGGGTTAGGGAACGGCAAGGCTTAGGGCACAGGTAAGGGTACTGAAACGAGGGAGAGGCACGCTACGTGCTGACACACGGGTCAGTGCCAGCGTACGCGCCAGAATTAGGGTACGGCGTAGGGTAAGGTGTAGGGCTGGTGGTGGGTTTCTGTTCCAGGGTAGGGTTAGGGTTAGGGATCGGCAAGGCTTAGGGCACAGGTGAGGGTATGGAAACATGGGAGTGGCAGGCTACGTGCTTACACAAGGGTCAGTTCCAGTGTACGGCCCAGGAGTAGGGTACGGCGTAGGGTAAGGTGTAGGGCTGGTGGTGGGTTTCCGTTTCCGGCTAGGGTTAGGGTTAGGGAATGGCAAGGCTTAGGGCACAGGTGAGGGTACAGAAACGTGGGAGGGTCAGGCTACGTGCTGACGCAAGTGTCAGTGCCAGCGTACGGCCCAGGAATAGGGTATGGCGTAGGGTAAAGTGTAGGGTTAGGGTTAGGGAACGGCAAGGCTTAGGGCACAGGTGAGGGTACGGAAACGTGGGAGGGTCAGGCTACATGCTGAAGCACGGGTCAGTGCCAGGGTGTGGACCAGGAGTAGGGTACGGCGTAGGGTAAGGTGTAAGACTGGTGGTGGGTGTCCATTCCGGGGTTTGATTAGGGTTAGGGAACGTCAAGTTTTAGGGCACAGGTGAGGGTACGGAAACGTGGGAGGGTCAGGCTACCTGCTGACGCATGGGTCAGTGCCAGCGTATGGGCCAGGAGTAGGGTACGGCGTAGGGTAAGGTGTAGGGCTGGTGGTGGGTTTCCGTTCTGGGCTAGGGTTAGGGTTAGGGAACGGCAAGGCTAAGGGCACAGGTGAGGGTACGGAAACTTGGGTGAGGCAGGCTACGTGCTGACGCACGGGTCAGTGCCAGCATACAGGCCAGGAGTAGGGTAAGGCATAGGGTATGGTGTAGGGCTGGTGGTGGGTTTCAGTTCAGGGCTAGGGTTAGGGTTAGTGAACGGCAAGGCTTAGGGCACAGGTGAGGGTACAGAAACGTGTTAGGTTCATGGTGCATGTTGATGCATGGAATAGTGTCATCGTACGCATTAGGATTAGGGTATGGCGTACAGTAAGGTGTACGGATGGCGGTAGGTTTACATTCCGGTGTAGGGTTAGGGATAGCGAATTGCAAGGTATAGGGCACAGGTGATGGTACGGAATTGTGTTAGGTTCAGGGTACGTGTTGACTCACGGGTTAGTGTGAGCGTACGCATGAGGATTAGGGTACCGCATAGAGTAAGGTGTAGGGTTGGTGGTAGGTTTCCGTTCCAGTCTAGGGTTATGTTTAGGGACTGGCAAAGTTTAGGGCACAGGTGAGGGTACGAAACGTGTTAGGGTCAGGGTACGTGTTGATGCACAGGTTAGTGTCAGCATACGAATTAGGATTAGGGTATGGCGTAAGGTAAGGTGTAGGGTTGGTGGTAGTTTTCCGTTCCGGGCTAGGGTTAAGGTAAGGGAACGGCAAGGTTTATGGCAGAGGTGAGGGTACGGAAACGTGTTAGGGTCAGGGTACGTGTTGACGTATGGATTAGGATTAGGGTACGGCTTAGGGTAAGGTGTAGGGCTGATGGTAGGTTTCTGTTCCGGGCTAAGGTTAAGGATAGGCAACGGCAAGGTTTGGGGCACAGCTGAGGGTACGGAAACGTGTTAGTGTCAGGGTACATGTTGACTCACCGGTTAGTGCCAGCGTACGGATTAGGATTAGTGTACCGCGTAGATAAGGTGCACGGTTGGTGGTAGGTTTCCGTTCCAGCCTATGGTTAGGGTTAGGGAAAGTCAAGGTTTCTATTTGTAGGTTTTTTAAGGAAACTCCATACTGTTCTCCATAGTGACTGTATCAATTTACATTCCCAACAATAGTGGAAGAGGGCTCCTTTTGTCCACACCCTCCCCAGAATTTGTTGTCTGTAGATTTTCTGATGATGCTGATTCTAACAGGTGTGAGGTGATACCTCATTGTAGTTTTGATTTGCATTTCTCTAATAATTAGTGCTCTTGAGCAGCTTTTCATGTGCGTCTTAGCCATCTCTGTGTCTTCTTTGAAGAAACGTCTCTTTAGATATTCTGCCCATGTTTGTATTGGGTTGTTTGTTTTTTTAATATTAAGCTGCATGAGCTGTTTATATATATTGGAGATTAAACCTTTGTCCATTGATTCGTTTGCAACTATTTTCGCCCCTTCTGAGGGATGCCTTTTTCCATTCCCGTGTTTTTAACCAAAAAAGAAAGAAAGACAAAGAAGCAGAACACTAATGTGCGTAAAATATGGCTTTTGAAACGGTCGTTTTGAAATATGGACGTCCTTTGAATTTTTTGGTCGATATGTGACCCCAGGATTTGTTTTCAGGGCAGGTGTCATTTACAGGCCTGCAATGATTTTGAATATCAACTGACCTTTAGCGCTGGGATTAAAGCTGCTGTTGTGTGAAACGGCCACAAGGTGGCAGCAGTTCTCTCTTTCAAATCAGGTTATTAGTGCAACAGAGCCTCAATGGAAGTCTTGTTCTAGATTGGAATTTAGAATGGAATGTGCCAGGAGAAAGCCCCTCAAGTTTGTCTCACTACTTCTTGTTCGTGTTTTTAATTTAATTTTTTATTTTTTATTACAGCAAGTTTGATTACAATGCTTGGCTTGTTGTAGGTGTGGAAGATGTGGTTCTTTTACACATATACAGATGTCTGTTCTTCCTGGGATCCTTTGCCCATGTACGTTAAGACAGAATGTTGAGTAGTCCTCTCTTTGTATTCCGTAGGTCTTAGGTGATTATATATGTCACCTGTGTTTGTATATGTCTGTTAACCCCAATATCGTAATGAAACCCATCCTCACACCTTTCCATTGGTGAACCATAAGTTTGTTTAATGAATCTGTGATTGCCCTTCTCCGTGGAAATATCTGCCCTGGTATCCATTTTTAGGTAACACCTATAAGTGATATGATACGATATGTGTCTTTCACTTTCTGACTTACTACAAGTCATGTGATAACCTCTAGGCTCATCTACGGTGCTGCAAATGGCATTGTGTCCTTTTTTTCCTTGGCTTCTATTCTGCTTTAGCGAGGTCCATTTTCAACACTGTGATTCCCTGAGGGTTGTGGATTAGCTGACGTGGGCAGCCTTATCCTGCCGGCCGGCCCTCCCCAGGTGTGCCTGGTTGAGGTCAATATAAACAGCGCTCCAGGCAGCAATAGCCCCTGAAGCTGTGCCTGCCTCCATATTCTTTGCCCCGTGAGCAGTCTCGGGGCTGTGCTGGTGGGAGGGAGTGAGGGGCCACAGCTTTGTTGGTGGCCCGGTGTGAGTGGAGTTCTGCTGGCCTTTCTGCAGGAGTTGCCAAGCTGCCACCTGTAAAGAAGAGGATGTGTCACCCATACCTCCCGCTGGAATTTCTCTCCGGACAGAGGTGAGGAAGGAAAAAATCAGTGGGGGCCGGGACAGGTGGGGTATCTCTGGCAGGACAATGGAAAGCTTCCGGAAGAGTGCCCTGGGCCAGGACCACCCTGGCTGGCCTGGAGGCACCAAGTTGGCCTGCGTTCTCTCGCTGTTGTGGCTCCACGGCCCTTCCTCTAGTCTTTCAAGCCCTTGTACATATTCAGGTGTTTTACCTGGGAAGGGTGGGAACAGTTCAGCAACAGCTGGCCTGGGGCTCAGCTCACCTTTGTTCAGAGATGCCTCGGCTCGGTCCCCCCGCTTTGCAATGAGGAAGCTCCTTGTGTGGGGTGTGGGTTGCTGGCTGTACGGGAGATGATTCCCCACCTCTGAACAATTTCAATATTGTTTACCGTTGGAGCAAGTGCCCTGATAGTGTTTTTCTCTGTATAACTGGTCGGTTCAGGTTTTTCTTCGTTTATGGTTCAAGTTAGCTTTTATTCCTCTTTTATGTATTTATAGATATAAGCATGGAAATAATTTATTCCTATAAATACATCTGTGTGAAGGGAAGAGCTTTTTTCTGTTTTATTTTTAAATTTTATATTTTAACATTTTGAAATTTAATTTTATTTACTTTTTTATACAGCGGGTTATTATTAGTTATGTATTTTATGCATATACATGTATACAGGTCAATCTCAATCTCCCAACTCGTCCCACCACCACCACCCCATGGCTTCCCACACTTGGTGTCCATACGTTTGTTCTCTACCTCTGTGTCTCTATTTCTTCCCTGCAAACCAGTTCATCTGTACCATTTTTTAGGTTCCACATATATGCATTAATATACAATATTTGTTTTCCCCTTTCTGACTTACTTCATTCTGTATGACTGTCTCTAGATCCATCGATGTCTCTACAAATGACCCAGATTCATTCCTTTTTATGGCCGAGTAATATTCCATTTTATATATGTACCCCATCTTTATCCATTCATCTGTCTTTGGGCGTTTAGTTTGCTTCCATTACCTGGCTATTGTAAATAGTGCTGCAATGAACATTGTGGTGAATGTGCCTTTTTGATTTATGGTTTTCTTTGGGTATATGCCCAGAAGTGGAATTGCTGGATCAGATGGTAATTCTATTTCTAGATTTTTTAAGGAAACTCCATAGTGTTCTCCATAGTGACTCTATCAATTTACATTCCCACCAATAGTGGAAGAGGGCTCCTTTTGTCCACACCCTCCCCAGAATTTGTTGTTTGTAGATTTTCTGATGATGCCGATTCTAACAGGTGTGAGGTGATACCTCATTGTAGTTTTGATTTGCATTTCTCTAATAATTAGTGCTCTTGAGCAGCTTCTCATGTGCGCCTTGGCCATCTCTGTGTCTTCTTTGAAGAAACGTCTCTTGAGATCTTCTGCCCATTTCCGTATTGGGAGGATCGTGGGATGGTCAGGCTGTGTGCTGACGCACGTGTCAGTGCCAGCGTAAGGGCCAGGAGTAGGGTACATCATAGGGTAACGTGTAGGGCTGGTGGTGGGTTTCCGTTCCGGGCTAGGGTTAGGGTTAGGGAACGGCAAGGTTTAGGGAACAGGTGAGCATAGGGACACGTGGGAGAGGCAGGCTACGTGCTGACAAACGTGTCAGTGCCAGCGTACGGGTCTGGAGTAAAGTATGGTGTAGGGCTAGTTGTGGGTTTCCATTCCGCGCTAGGGTTAGGGTTAGGGAACGGCAAGGCTTAGGGCACAGCTGAGGGTACAGAAACGTGGGAGGGTCAGGCTATGTGCTGACGCACGTTTCAGTGCCAGTGTACGGGCCAGGATTAGGGTACGGAGTAGGGTAAGGTGTAGGGCTGTTGGTGGGTTTCTGTTCCGGGTTAGGGTTAGGGAACGGCAAGGCTTAGGGCACAGGTAAGGGTACTGAAACGAGGGAGAGGCACGCTACGTGCTGACACACGGGTCAGTGCCAGCGTACGCGCCAGAATTAGGGTACGGCGTAGGGTAAGGTGTAGGGCTGGTGGTGGGTTTCTGTTCCAGGGTAGGGTTAGGGTTAGGGATCGGCAAGGCTTAGGGCACAGGTGAGGGTATGGAAACATGGGAGTGGCAGGCTACGTGCTTACACAAGGGTCAGTTCCAGTGTACGGCCCAGGAGTAGGGTACGGCGTAGGGTAAGGTGTAGGGCTGGTGGTGGGTTTCCGTTTCCGGCTAGGGTTAGGGTTAGGGAATGGCAAGGCTTAGGGCACAGGTGAGGGTACAGAAACGTGGGAGGGTCAGGCTACGTGCTGACGCAAGTGTCAGTGCCAGCGTACGGCCCAGGAATAGGGTATGGCGTAGGGTAAAGTGTAGGGTTAGGGTTAGGGAACGGCAAGGCTTAGGGCACAGGTGAGGGTACGGAAACGTGGGAGGGTCAGGCTACATGCTGAAGCACGGGTCAGTGCCAGGGTGTGGACCAGGAGTAGGGTACGGCGTAGGGTAAGGTGTAAGACTGGTGGTGGGTGTCCATTCCGGGGTTTGATTAGGGTTAGGGAACGTCAAGTTTTAGGGCACAGGTGAGGGTACGGAAACGTGGGAGGGTCAGGCTACCTGCTGACGCATGGGTCAGTGCCAGCGTATGGGCCAGGAGTAGGGTACGGCGTAGGGTAAGGTGTAGGGCTGGTGGTGGGTTTCCGTTCTGGGCTAGGGTTAGGGTTAGGGAACGGCAAGGCTAAGGGCACAGGTGAGGGTACGGAAACTTGGGTGAGGCAGGCTACGTGCTGACGCACGGGTCAGTGCCAGCATACAGGCCAGGAGTAGGGTAAGGCATAGGGTATGGTGTAGGGCTGGTGGTGGGTTTCAGTTCAGGGCTAGGGTTAGGGTTAGTGAACGGCAAGGCTTAGGGCACAGGTGAGGGTACAGAAACGTGTTAGGTTCATGGTGCATGTTGATGCATGGAATAGTGTCATCGTACGCATTAGGATTAGGGTACGGCGTACAGTAAGGTGTACGGATGGCGGTAGGTTTACATTCCGGTGTAGGGTTAGGGATAGCGAATTGCAAGGTATAGGGCACAGGTGATGGTACGGAATTGTGTTAGGTTCAGGGTACGTGTTGACTCACGGGTTAGTGTGAGCGTACGCATGAGGATTAGGGTACCGCATAGAGTAAGGTGTAGGGTTGGTGGTAGGTTTCCGTTCCAGTCTAGGGTTATGTTTAGGGACTGGCAAAGTTTAGGGCACAGGTGAGGGTACGAAACGTGTTAGGGTCAGGGTACGTGTTGATGCACAGGTTAGTGTCAGCATACGAATTAGGATTAGGGTATGGCGTAAGGTAAGGTGTAGGGTTGGTGGTAGTTTTCCGTTCCGGGCTAGGGTTAAGGTAAGGGAACGGCAAGGTTTATGGCAGAGGTGAGGGTACGGAAACGTGTTAGGGTCAGGGTACGTGTTGACGTATGGATTAGGATTAGGGTACGGCTTAGGGTAAGGTGTAGGGCTGATGGTAGGTTTCTGTTCCGGGCTAAGGTTAAGGATAGGCAACGGCAAGGTTTGGGGCACAGCTGAGGGTACGGAAACGTGTTAGTGTCAGGGTACATGTTGACTCACCGGTTAGTGCCAGCGTACGGATTAGGATTAGTGTACCGCGTAGATAAGGTGCACGGTTGGTGGTAGGTTTCCGTTCCAGCCTATGGTTAGGGTTAGGGAAAGTCAAGGTTTCTATTTGTAGGTTTTTTAAGGAAACTCCATACTGTTCTCCATAGTGACTGTATCAATTTACATTCCCAACAATAGTGGAAGAGGGCTCCTTTTGTCCACACCCTCCCCAGAATTTGTTGTCTGTAGATTTTCTGATGATGCTGATTCTAACAGGTGTGAGGTGATACCTCATTGTAGTTTTGATTTGCATTTCTCTAATAATTAGTGCTCTTGAGCAGCTTTTCATGTGCGTCTTAGCCATCTCTGTGTCTTCTTTGAAGAAACGTCTCTTTAGATATTCTGCCCATGTTTGTATTGGGTTGTTTGTTTTTTTAATATTAAGCTGCATGAGCTGTTTATATATATTGGAGATTAAACCTTTGTCCATTGATTCGTTTGCAACTATTTTCGCCCCTTCTGAGGGATGCCTTTTTCCATTCCCGTGTTTTTAACCAAAAAAGAAAGAAAGACAAAGAAGCAGAACACTAATGTGCGTAAAATATGGCTTTTGAAACGGTCGTTTTGAAATATGGACGTCCTTTGAATTTTTTGGTCGATATGTGACCCCAGGATTTGTTTTCAGGGCAGGTGTCATTTACAGGCCTGCAATGATTTTGAATATCAACTGACCTTTAGCGCTGGGATTAAAGCTGCTGTTGTGTGAAACGGCCACAAGGTGGCAGCAGTTCTCTCTTTCAAATCAGGTTATTAGTGCAACAGAGCCTCAATGGAAGTCTTGTTCTAGATTGGAATTTAGAATGGAATGTGCCAGGAGAAAGCCCCTCAAGTTTGTCTCACTACTTCTTGTTCGTGTTTTTAATTTAATTTTTTATTTTTTATTACAGCAAGTTTGATTACAATGCTTGGCTTGTTGTAGGTGTGGAAGATGTGGTTCTTTTACACATATACAGATGTCTGTTCTTCCTGGGATCCTTTGCCCATGTACGTTAAGACAGAATGTTGAGTAGTCCTCTCTTTGTATTCCGTAGGTCTTAGGTGATTATATATGTCACCTGTGTTTGTATATGTCTGTTAACCCCAATATCGTAATGAAACCCATCCTCACACCTTTCCATTGGTGAACCATAAGTTTGTTTAATGAATCTGTGATTGCCCTTCTCCGTGGAAATATCTGCCCTGGTATCCATTTTTAGGTAACACCTATAAGTGATATGATACGATATGTGTCTTTCACTTTCTGACTTACTACAAGTCATGTGATAACCTCTAGGCTCATCTACGGTGCTGCAAATGGCATTGTGTCCTTTTTTTCCTTGGCTTCTATTCTGCTTTAGCGAGGTCCATTTTCAACACTGTGATTCCCTGAGGGTTGTGGATTAGCTGACGTGGGCAGCCTTATCCTGCCGGCCGGCCCTCCCCAGGTGTGCCTGGTTGAGGTCAATATAAACAGCGCTCCAGGCAGCAATAGCCCCTGAAGCTGTGCCTGCCTCCATATTCTTTGCCCCGTGAGCAGTCTCGGGGCTGTGCTGGTGGGAGGGAGTGAGGGGCCACAGCTTTGTTGGTGGCCCGGTGTGAGTGGAGTTCTGCTGGCCTTTCTGCAGGAGTTGCCAAGCTGCCACCTGTAAAGAAGAGGATGTGTCACCCATACCTCCCGCTGGAATTTCTCTCCGGACAGAGGTGAGGAAGGAAAAAATCAGTGGGGGCCGGGACAGGTGGGGTATCTCTGGCAGGACAATGGAAAGCTTCCGGAAGAGTGCCCTGGGCCAGGACCACCCTGGCTGGCCTGGAGGCACCAAGTTGGCCTGCGTTCTCTCGCTGTTGTGGCTCCACGGCCCTTCCTCTAGTCTTTCAAGCCCTTGTACATATTCAGGTGTTTTACCTGGGAAGGGTGGGAACAGTTCAGCAACAGCTGGCCTGGGGCTCAGCTCACCTTTGTTCAGAGATGCCTCGGCTCGGTCCCCCCGCTTTGCAATGAGGAAGCTCCTTGTGTGGGGTGTGGGTTGCTGGCTGTACGGGAGATGATTCCCCACCTCTGAACAATTTCAATATTGTTTACCGTTGGAGCAAGTGCCCTGATAGTGTTTTTCTCTGTATAACTGGTCGGTTCAGGTTTTTCTTCGTTTATGGTTCAAGTTAGCTTTTATTCCTCTTTTATGTATTTATAGATATAAGCATGGAAATAATTTATTCCTATAAATACATCTGTGTGAAGGGAAGAGCTTTTTTCTGTTTTATTTTTAAATTTTATATTTTAACATTTTGAAATTTAATTTTATTTACTTTTTTATACAGCGGGTTATTATTAGTTATGTATTTTATGCATATACATGTATACAGGTCAATCTCAATCTCCCAACTCGTCCCACCACCACCACCCCATGGCTTCCCACACTTGGTGTCCATACGTTTGTTCTCTACCTCTGTGTCTCTATTTCTTCCCTGCAAACCAGTTCATCTGTACCATTTTTTAGGTTCCACATATATGCATTAATATACAATATTTGTTTTCCCCTTTCTGACTTACTTCATTCTGTATGACTGTCTCTAGATCCATCGATGTCTCTACAAATGACCCAGATTCATTCCTTTTTATGGCCGAGTAATATTCCATTTTATATATGTACCCCATCTTTATCCATTCATCTGTCTTTGGGCGTTTAGTTTGCTTCCATTACCTGGCTATTGTAAATAGTGCTGCAATGAACATTGTGGTGAATGTGCCTTTTTGATTTATGGTTTTCTTTGGGTATATGCCCAGAAGTGGAATTGCTGGATCAGATGGTAATTCTATTTCTAGATTTTTTAAGGAAACTCCATAGTGTTCTCCATAGTGACTCTATCAATTTACATTCCCACCAATAGTGGAAGAGGGCTCCTTTTGTCCACACCCTCCCCAGAATTTGTTGTTTGTAGATTTTCTGATGATGCCGATTCTAACAGGTGTGAGGTGATACCTCATTGTAGTTTTGATTTGCATTTCTCTAATAATTAGTGCTCTTGAGCAGCTTCTCATGTGCGCCTTGGCCATCTCTGTGTCTTCTTTGAAGAAACGTCTCTTGAGATCTTCTGCCCATTTCCGTATTGGGAGGATCGTGGGATGGTCAGGCTGTGTGCTGACGCACGTGTCAGTGCCAGCGTAAGGGCCAGGAGTAGGGTACATCATAGGGTAACGTGTAGGGCTGGTGGTGGGTTTCCGTTCCGGGCTAGGGTTAGGGTTAGGGAACGGCAAGGTTTAGGGAACAGGTGAGCATAGGGACACGTGGGAGAGGCAGGCTACGTGCTGACAAACGTGTCAGTGCCAGCGTACGGGTCTGGAGTAAAGTATGGTGTAGGGCTAGTTGTGGGTTTCCATTCCGCGCTAGGGTTAGGGTTAGGGAACGGCAAGGCTTAGGGCACAGCTGAGGGTACAGAAACGTGGGAGGGTCAGGCTATGTGCTGACGCACGTTTCAGTGCCAGTGTACGGGCCAGGATTAGGGTACGGAGTAGGGTAAGGTGTAGGGCTGTTGGTGGGTTTCTGTTCCGGGTTAGGGTTAGGGAACGGCAAGGCTTAGGGCACAGGTAAGGGTACTGAAACGAGGGAGAGGCACGCTACGTGCTGACACACGGGTCAGTGCCAGCGTACGCGCCAGAATTAGGGTACGGCGTAGGGTAAGGTGTAGGGCTGGTGGTGGGTTTCTGTTCCAGGGTAGGGTTAGGGTTAGGGATCGGCAAGGCTTAGGGCACAGGTGAGGGTATGGAAACATGGGAGTGGCAGGCTACGTGCTTACACAAGGGTCAGTTCCAGTGTACGGCCCAGGAGTAGGGTACGGCGTAGGGTAAGGTGTAGGGCTGGTGGTGGGTTTCCGTTTCCGGCTAGGGTTAGGGTTAGGGAATGGCAAGGCTTAGGGCACAGGTGAGGGTACAGAAACGTGGGAGGGTCAGGCTACGTGCTGACGCAAGTGTCAGTGCCAGCGTACGGCCCAGGAATAGGGTATGGCGTAGGGTAAAGTGTAGGGTTAGGGTTAGGGAACGGCAAGGCTTAGGGCACAGGTGAGGGTACGGAAACGTGGGAGGGTCAGGCTACATGCTGAAGCACGGGTCAGTGCCAGGGTGTGGACCAGGAGTAGGGTACGGCGTAGGGTAAGGTGTAAGACTGGTGGTGGGTGTCCATTCCGGGGTTTGATTAGGGTTAGGGAACGTCAAGTTTTAGGGCACAGGTGAGGGTACGGAAACGTGGGAGGGTCAGGCTACCTGCTGACGCATGGGTCAGTGCCAGCGTATGGGCCAGGAGTAGGGTACGGCGTAGGGTAAGGTGTAGGGCTGGTGGTGGGTTTCCGTTCTGGGCTAGGGTTAGGGTTAGGGAACGGCAAGGCTAAGGGCACAGGTGAGGGTACGGAAACTTGGGTGAGGCAGGCTACGTGCTGACGCACGGGTCAGTGCCAGCATACAGGCCAGGAGTAGGGTAAGGCATAGGGTATGGTGTAGGGCTGGTGGTGGGTTTCAGTTCAGGGCTAGGGTTAGGGTTAGTGAACGGCAAGGCTTAGGGCACAGGTGAGGGTACAGAAACGTGTTAGGTTCATGGTGCATGTTGATGCATGGAATAGTGTCATCGTACGCATTAGGATTAGGGTACGGCGTACAGTAAGGTGTACGGATGGCGGTAGGTTTACATTCCGGTGTAGGGTTAGGGATAGCGAATTGCAAGGTATAGGGCACAGGTGATGGTACGGAATTGTGTTAGGTTCAGGGTACGTGTTGACTCACGGGTTAGTGTGAGCGTACGCATGAGGATTAGGGTACCGCATAGAGTAAGGTGTAGGGTTGGTGGTAGGTTTCCGTTCCAGTCTAGGGTTATGTTTAGGGACTGGCAAAGTTTAGGGCACAGGTGAGGGTACGAAACGTGTTAGGGTCAGGGTACGTGTTGATGCACAGGTTAGTGTCAGCATACGAATTAGGATTAGGGTATGGCGTAAGGTAAGGTGTAGGGTTGGTGGTAGTTTTCCGTTCCGGGCTAGGGTTAAGGTAAGGGAACGGCAAGGTTTATGGCAGAGGTGAGGGTACGGAAACGTGTTAGGGTCAGGGTACGTGTTGACGTATGGATTAGGATTAGGGTACGGCTTAGGGTAAGGTGTAGGGCTGATGGTAGGTTTCTGTTCCGGGCTAAGGTTAAGGATAGGCAACGGCAAGGTTTGGGGCACAGCTGAGGGTACGGAAACGTGTTAGTGTCAGGGTACATGTTGACTCACCGGTTAGTGCCAGCGTACGGATTAGGATTAGTGTACCGCGTAGATAAGGTGCACGGTTGGTGGTAGGTTTCCGTTCCAGCCTATGGTTAGGGTTAGGGAAAGTCAAGGTTTCTATTTGTAGGTTTTTTAAGGAAACTCCATACTGTTCTCCATAGTGACTGTATCAATTTACATTCCCAACAATAGTGGAAGAGGGCTCCTTTTGTCCACACCCTCCCCAGAATTTGTTGTCTGTAGATTTTCTGATGATGCTGATTCTAACAGGTGTGAGGTGATACCTCATTGTAGTTTTGATTTGCATTTCTCTAATAATTAGTGCTCTTGAGCAGCTTTTCATGTGCGTCTTAGCCATCTCTGTGTCTTCTTTGAAGAAACGTCTCTTTAGATATTCTGCCCATGTTTGTATTGGGTTGTTTGTTTTTTTAATATTAAGCTGCATGAGCTGTTTATATATATTGGAGATTAAACCTTTGTCCATTGATTCGTTTGCAACTATTTTCGCCCCTTCTGAGGGATGCCTTTTTCCATTCCCGTGTTTTTAACCAAAAAAGAAAGAAAGACAAAGAAGCAGAACACTAATGTGCGTAAAATATGGCTTTTGAAACGGTCGTTTTGAAATATGGACGTCCTTTGAATTTTTTGGTCGATATGTGACCCCAGGATTTGTTTTCAGGGCAGGTGTCATTTACAGGCCTGCAATGATTTTGAATATCAACTGACCTTTAGCGCTGGGATTAAAGCTGCTGTTGTGTGAAACGGCCACAAGGTGGCAGCAGTTCTCTCTTTCAAATCAGGTTATTAGTGCAACAGAGCCTCAATGGAAGTCTTGTTCTAGATTGGAATTTAGAATGGAATGTGCCAGGAGAAAGCCCCTCAAGTTTGTCTCACTACTTCTTGTTCGTGTTTTTAATTTAATTTTTTATTTTTTATTACAGCAAGTTTGATTACAATGCTTGGCTTGTTGTAGGTGTGGAAGATGTGGTTCTTTTACACATATACAGATGTCTGTTCTTCCTGGGATCCTTTGCCCATGTACGTTAAGACAGAATGTTGAGTAGTCCTCTCTTTGTATTCCGTAGGTCTTAGGTGATTATATATGTCACCTGTGTTTGTATATGTCTGTTAACCCCAATATCGTAATGAAACCCATCCTCACACCTTTCCATTGGTGAACCATAAGTTTGTTTAATGAATCTGTGATTGCCCTTCTCCGTGGAAATATCTGCCCTGGTATCCATTTTTAGGTAACACCTATAAGTGATATGATACGATATGTGTCTTTCACTTTCTGACTTACTACAAGTCATGTGATAACCTCTAGGCTCATCTACGGTGCTGCAAATGGCATTGTGTCCTTTTTTTCCTTGGCTTCTATTCTGCTTTAGCGAGGTCCATTTTCAACACTGTGATTCCCTGAGGGTTGTGGATTAGCTGACGTGGGCAGCCTTATCCTGCCGGCCGGCCCTCCCCAGGTGTGCCTGGTTGAGGTCAATATAAACAGCGCTCCAGGCAGCAATAGCCCCTGAAGCTGTGCCTGCCTCCATATTCTTTGCCCCGTGAGCAGTCTCGGGGCTGTGCTGGTGGGAGGGAGTGAGGGGCCACAGCTTTGTTGGTGGCCCGGTGTGAGTGGAGTTCTGCTGGCCTTTCTGCAGGAGTTGCCAAGCTGCCACCTGTAAAGAAGAGGATGTGTCACCCATACCTCCCGCTGGAATTTCTCTCCGGACAGAGGTGAGGAAGGAAAAAATCAGTGGGGGCCGGGACAGGTGGGGTATCTCTGGCAGGACAATGGAAAGCTTCCGGAAGAGTGCCCTGGGCCAGGACCACCCTGGCTGGCCTGGAGGCACCAAGTTGGCCTGCGTTCTCTCGCTGTTGTGGCTCCACGGCCCTTCCTCTAGTCTTTCAAGCCCTTGTACATATTCAGGTGTTTTACCTGGGAAGGGTGGGAACAGTTCAGCAACAGCTGGCCTGGGGCTCAGCTCACCTTTGTTCAGAGATGCCTCGGCTCGGTCCCCCCGCTTTGCAATGAGGAAGCTCCTTGTGTGGGGTGTGGGTTGCTGGCTGTACGGGAGATGATTCCCCACCTCTGAACAATTTCAATATTGTTTACCGTTGGAGCAAGTGCCCTGATAGTGTTTTTCTCTGTATAACTGGTCGGTTCAGGTTTTTCTTCGTTTATGGTTCAAGTTAGCTTTTATTCCTCTTTTATGTATTTATAGATATAAGCATGGAAATAATTTATTCCTATAAATACATCTGTGTGAAGGGAAGAGCTTTTTTCTGTTTTATTTTTAAATTTTATATTTTAACATTTTGAAATTTAATTTTATTTACTTTTTTATACAGCGGGTTATTATTAGTTATGTATTTTATGCATATACATGTATACAGGTCAATCTCAATCTCCCAACTCGTCCCACCACCACCACCCCATGGCTTCCCACACTTGGTGTCCATACGTTTGTTCTCTACCTCTGTGTCTCTATTTCTTCCCTGCAAACCAGTTCATCTGTACCATTTTTTAGGTTCCACATATATGCATTAATATACAATATTTGTTTTCCCCTTTCTGACTTACTTCATTCTGTATGACTGTCTCTAGATCCATCGATGTCTCTACAAATGACCCAGATTCATTCCTTTTTATGGCCGAGTAATATTCCATTTTATATATGTACCCCATCTTTATCCATTCATCTGTCTTTGGGCGTTTAGTTTGCTTCCATTACCTGGCTATTGTAAATAGTGCTGCAATGAACATTGTGGTGAATGTGCCTTTTTGATTTATGGTTTTCTTTGGGTATATGCCCAGAAGTGGAATTGCTGGATCAGATGGTAATTCTATTTCTAGATTTTTTAAGGAAACTCCATAGTGTTCTCCATAGTGACTCTATCAATTTACATTCCCACCAATAGTGGAAGAGGGCTCCTTTTGTCCACACCCTCCCCAGAATTTGTTGTTTGTAGATTTTCTGATGATGCCGATTCTAACAGGTGTGAGGTGATACCTCATTGTAGTTTTGATTTGCATTTCTCTAATAATTAGTGCTCTTGAGCAGCTTCTCATGTGCGCCTTGGCCATCTCTGTGTCTTCTTTGAAGAAACGTCTCTTGAGATCTTCTGCCCATTTCCGTATTGGGAGGATCGTGGGATGGTCAGGCTGTGTGCTGACGCACGTGTCAGTGCCAGCGTAAGGGCCAGGAGTAGGGTACATCATAGGGTAACGTGTAGGGCTGGTGGTGGGTTTCCGTTCCGGGCTAGGGTTAGGGTTAGGGAACGGCAAGGTTTAGGGAACAGGTGAGCATAGGGACACGTGGGAGAGGCAGGCTACGTTCTGACAAACGTGTCAGTGCCAGCGTACGGGTCTGGAGTAAAGTATGGTGTAGGGCTAGTTGTGGGTTTCCATTCCGCGCTAGGGTTAGGGTTAGGGAACGGCAAGGCTTAGGGCACAGCTGAGGGTACAGAAACGTGGGAGGGTCAGGCTATGTGCTGACGCACGTTTCAGTGCCAGTGTACGGGCCAGGATTAGGGTACGGAGTAGGGTAAGGTGTAGGGCTGTTGGTGGGTTTCTGTTCCGGGTTAGGGTTAGGGAACGGCAAGGCTTAGGGCACAGGTAAGGGTACTGAAACGAGGGAGAGGCACGCTACGTGCTGACACACGGGTCAGTGCCAGCGTACGCGCCAGAATTAGGGTACGGCGTAGGGTAAGGTGTAGGGCTGGTGGTGGGTTTCTGTTCCAGGGTAGGGTTAGGGTTAGGGATCGGCAAGGCTTAGGGCACAGGTGAGGGTATGGAAACATGGGAGTGGCAGGCTACGTGCTTACACAAGGGTCAGTTCCAGTGTACGGCCCAGGAGTAGGGTACGGCGTAGGGTAAGGTGTAGGGCTGGTGGTGGGTTTCCGTTTCCGGCTAGGGTTAGGGTTAGGGAATGGCAAGGCTTAGGGCACAGGTGAGGGTACAGAAACGTGGGAGGGTCAGGCTACGTGCTGACGCAAGTGTCAGTGCCAGCGTACGGCCCAGGAATAGGGTATGGCGTAGGGTAAAGTGTAGGGTTAGGGTTAGGGAACGGCAAGGCTTAGGGCACAGGTGAGGGTACGGAAACGTGGGAGGGTCAGGCTACATGCTGAAGCACGGGTCAGTGCCAGGGTGTGGACCAGGAGTAGGGTACGGCGTAGGGTAAGGTGTAAGACTGGTGGTGGGTGTCCATTCCGGGGTTTGATTAGGGTTAGGGAACGTCAAGTTTTAGGGCACAGGTGAGGGTACGGAAACGTGGGAGGGTCAGGCTACCTGCTGACGCATGGGTCAGTGCCAGCGTATGGGCCAGGAGTAGGGTACGGCGTAGGGTAAGGTGTAGGGCTGGTGGTGGGTTTCCGTTCTGGGCTAGGGTTAGGGTTAGGGAACGGCAAGGCTAAGGGCACAGGTGAGGGTACGGAAACTTGGGTGAGGCAGGCTACGTGCTGACGCACGGGTCAGTGCCAGCATACAGGCCAGGAGTAGGGTAAGGCATAGGGTATGGTGTAGGGCTGGTGGTGGGTTTCAGTTCAGGGCTAGGGTTAGGGTTAGTGAACGGCAAGGCTTAGGGCACAGGTGAGGGTACAGAAACGTGTTAGGTTCATGGTGCATGTTGATGCATGGAATAGTGTCATCGTACGCATTAGGATTAGGGTACGGCGTACAGTAAGGTGTACGGATGGCGGTAGGTTTACATTCCGGTGTAGGGTTAGGGATAGCGAATTGCAAGGTATAGGGCACAGGTGATGGTACGGAATTGTGTTAGGTTCAGGGTACGTGTTGACTCACGGGTTAGTGTGAGCGTACGCATGAGGATTAGGGTACCGCATAGAGTAAGGTGTAGGGTTGGTGGTAGGTTTCCGTTCCAGTCTAGGGTTATGTTTAGGGACTGGCAAAGTTTAGGGCACAGGTGAGGGTACGAAACGTGTTAGGGTCAGGGTACGTGTTGATGCACAGGTTAGTGTCAGCATACGAATTAGGATTAGGGTATGGCGTAAGGTAAGGTGTAGGGTTGGTGGTAGTTTTCCGTTCCGGGCTAGGGTTAAGGTAAGGGAACGGCAAGGTTTATGGCAGAGGTGAGGGTACGGAAACGTGTTAGGGTCAGGGTACGTGTTGACGTATGGATTAGGATTAGGGTACGGCTTAGGGTAAGGTGTAGGGCTGATGGTAGGTTTCTGTTCCGGGCTAAGGTTAAGGATAGGCAACGGCAAGGTTTGGGGCACAGCTGAGGGTACGGAAACGTGTTAGTGTCAGGGTACATGTTGACTCACCGGTTAGTGCCAGCGTACGGATTAGGATTAGTGTACCGCGTAGATAAGGTGCACGGTTGGTGGTAGGTTTCCGTTCCAGCCTATGGTTAGGGTTAGGGAAAGTCAAGGTTTCTATTTGTAGGTTTTTTAAGGAAACTCCATACTGTTCTCCATAGTGACTGTATCAATTTACATTCCCAACAATAGTGGAAGAGGGCTCCTTTTGTCCACACCCTCCCCAGAATTTGTTGTCTGTAGATTTTCTGATGATGCTGATTCTAACAGGTGTGAGGTGATACCTCATTGTAGTTTTGATTTGCATTTCTCTAATAATTAGTGCTCTTGAGCAGCTTTTCATGTGCGTCTTAGCCATCTCTGTGTCTTCTTTGAAGAAACGTCTCTTTAGATATTCTGCCCATGTTTGTATTGGGTTGTTTGTTTTTTTAATATTAAGCTGCATGAGCTGTTTATATATATTGGAGATTAAACCTTTGTCCATTGATTCGTTTGCAACTATTTTCGCCCCTTCTGAGGGATGCCTTTTTCCATTCCCGTGTTTTTAACCAAAAAAGAAAGAAAGACAAAGAAGCAGAACACTAATGTGCGTAAAATATGGCTTTTGAAACGGTCGTTTTGAAATATGGACGTCCTTTGAATTTTTTGGTCGATATGTGACCCCAGGATTTGTTTTCAGGGCAGGTGTCATTTACAGGCCTGCAATGATTTTGAATATCAACTGACCTTTAGCGCTGGGATTAAAGCTGCTGTTGTGTGAAACGGCCACAAGGTGGCAGCAGTTCTCTCTTTCAAATCAGGTTATTAGTGCAACAGAGCCTCAATGGAAGTCTTGTTCTAGATTGGAATTTAGAATGGAATGTGCCAGGAGAAAGCCCCTCAAGTTTGTCTCACTACTTCTTGTTCGTGTTTTTAATTTAATTTTTTATTTTTTATTACAGCAAGTTTGATTACAATGCTTGGCTTGTTGTAGGTGTGGAAGATGTGGTTCTTTTACACATATACAGATGTCTGTTCTTCCTGGGATCCTTTGCCCATGTACGTTAAGACAGAATGTTGAGTAGTCCTCTCTTTGTATTCCGTAGGTCTTAGGTGATTATATATGTCACCTGTGTTTGTATATGTCTGTTAACCCCAATATCGTAATGAAACCCATCCTCACACCTTTCCATTGGTGAACCATAAGTTTGTTTAATGAATCTGTGATTGCCCTTCTCCGTGGAAATATCTGCCCTGGTATCCATTTTTAGGTAACACCTATAAGTGATATGATACGATATGTGTCTTTCACTTTCTGACTTACTACAAGTCATGTGATAACCTCTAGGCTCATCTACGGTGCTGCAAATGGCATTGTGTCCTTTTTTTCCTTGGCTTCTATTCTGCTTTAGCGAGGTCCATTTTCAACACTGTGATTCCCTGAGGGTTGTGGATTAGCTGACGTGGGCAGCCTTATCCTGCCGGCCGGCCCTCCCCAGGTGTGCCTGGTTGAGGTCAATATAAACAGCGCTCCAGGCAGCAATAGCCCCTGAAGCTGTGCCTGCCTCCATATTCTTTGCCCCGTGAGCAGTCTCGGGGCTGTGCTGGTGGGAGGGAGTGAGGGGCCACAGCTTTGTTGGTGGCCCGGTGTGAGTGGAGTTCTGCTGGCCTTTCTGCAGGAGTTGCCAAGCTGCCACCTGTAAAGAAGAGGATGTGTCACCCATACCTCCCGCTGGAATTTCTCTCCGGACAGAGGTGAGGAAGGAAAAAATCAGTGGGGGCCGGGACAGGTGGGGTATCTCTGGCAGGACAATGGAAAGCTTCCGGAAGAGTGCCCTGGGCCAGGACCACCCTGGCTGGCCTGGAGGCACCAAGTTGGCCTGCGTTCTCTCGCTGTTGTGGCTCCACGGCCCTTCCTCTAGTCTTTCAAGCCCTTGTACATATTCAGGTGTTTTACCTGGGAAGGGTGGGAACAGTTCAGCAACAGCTGGCCTGGGGCTCAGCTCACCTTTGTTCAGAGATGCCTCGGCTCGGTCCCCCCGCTTTGCAATGAGGAAGCTCCTTGTGTGGGGTGTGGGTTGCTGGCTGTACGGGAGATGATTCCCCACCTCTGAACAATTTCAATATTGTTTACCGTTGGAGCAAGTGCCCTGATAGTGTTTTTCTCTGTATAACTGGTCGGTTCAGGTTTTTCTTCGTTTATGGTTCAAGTTAGCTTTTATTCCTCTTTTATGTATTTATAGATATAAGCATGGAAATAATTTATTCCTATAAATACATCTGTGTGAAGGGAAGAGCTTTTTTCTGTTTTATTTTTAAATTTTATATTTTAACATTTTGAAATTTAATTTTATTTACTTTTTTATACAGCGGGTTATTATTAGTTATGTATTTTATGCATATACATGTATACAGGTCAATCTCAATCTCCCAACTCGTCCCACCACCACCACCCCATGGCTTCCCACACTTGGTGTCCATACGTTTGTTCTCTACCTCTGTGTCTCTATTTCTTCCCTGCAAACCAGTTCATCTGTACCATTTTTTAGGTTCCACATATATGCATTAATATACAATATTTGTTTTCCCCTTTCTGACTTACTTCATTCTGTATGACTGTCTCTAGATCCATCGATGTCTCTACAAATGACCCAGATTCATTCCTTTTTATGGCCGAGTAATATTCCATTTTATATATGTACCCCATCTTTATCCATTCATCTGTCTTTGGGCGTTTAGTTTGCTTCCATTACCTGGCTATTGTAAATAGTGCTGCAATGAACATTGTGGTGAATGTGCCTTTTTGATTTATGGTTTTCTTTGGGTATATGCCCAGAAGTGGAATTGCTGGATCAGATGGTAATTCTATTTCTAGATTTTTTAAGGAAACTCCATAGTGTTCTCCATAGTGACTCTATCAATTTACATTCCCACCAATAGTGGAAGAGGGCTCCTTTTGTCCACACCCTCCCCAGAATTTGTTGTTTGTAGATTTTCTGATGATGCCGATTCTAACAGGTGTGAGGTGATACCTCATTGTAGTTTTGATTTGCATTTCTCTAATAATTAGTGCTCTTGAGCAGCTTCTCATGTGCGCCTTGGCCATCTCTGTGTCTTCTTTGAAGAAACGTCTCTTGAGATCTTCTGCCCATTTCCGTATTGGGAGGATCGTGGGATGGTCAGGCTGTGTGCTGACGCACGTGTCAGTGCCAGCGTAAGGGCCAGGAGTAGGGTACATCATAGGGTAACGTGTAGGGCTGGTGGTGGGTTTCCGTTCCGGGCTAGGGTTAGGGTTAGGGAACGGCAAGGTTTAGGGAACAGGTGAGCATAGGGACACGTGGGAGAGGCAGGCTACGTGCTGACAAACGTGTCAGTGCCAGCGTACGGGTCTGGAGTAAAGTATGGTGTAGGGCTAGTTGTGGGTTTCCATTCCGCGCTAGGGTTAGGGTTAGGGAACGGCAAGGCTTAGGGCACAGCTGAGGGTACAGAAACGTGGGAGGGTCAGGCTATGTGCTGACGCACGTTTCAGTGCCAGTGTACGGGCCAGGATTAGGGTACGGAGTAGGGTAAGGTGTAGGGCTGTTGGTGGGTTTCTGTTCCGGGTTAGGGTTAGGGAACGGCAAGGCTTAGGGCACAGGTAAGGGTACTGAAACGAGGGAGAGGCACGCTACGTGCTGACACACGGGTCAGTGCCAGCGTACGCGCCAGAATTAGGGTACGGCGTAGGGTAAGGTGTAGGGCTGGTGGTGGGTTTCTGTTCCAGGGTAGGGTTAGGGTTAGGGATCGGCAAGGCTTAGGGCACAGGTGAGGGTATGGAAACATGGGAGTGGCAGGCTACGTGCTTACACAAGGGTCAGTTCCAGTGTACGGCCCAGGAGTAGGGTACGGCGTAGGGTAAGGTGTAGGGCTGGTGGTGGGTTTCCGTTTCCGGCTAGGGTTAGGGTTAGGGAATGGCAAGGCTTAGGGCACAGGTGAGGGTACAGAAACGTGGGAGGGTCAGGCTACGTGCTGACGCAAGTGTCAGTGCCAGCGTACGGCCCAGGAATAGGGTATGGCGTAGGGTAAAGTGTAGGGTTAGGGTTAGGGAACGGCAAGGCTTAGGGCACAGGTGAGGGTACGGAAACGTGGGAGGGTCAGGCTACATGCTGAAGCACGGGTCAGTGCCAGGGTGTGGACCAGGAGTAGGGTACGGCGTAGGGTAAGGTGTAAGACTGGTGGTGGGTGTCCATTCCGGGGTTTGATTAGGGTTAGGGAACGTCAAGTTTTAGGGCACAGGTGAGGGTACGGAAACGTGGGAGGGTCAGGCTACCTGCTGACGCATGGGTCAGTGCCAGCGTATGGGCCAGGAGTAGGGTACGGCGTAGGGTAAGGTGTAGGGCTGGTGGTGGGTTTCCGTTCTGGGCTAGGGTTAGGGTTAGGGAACGGCAAGGCTAAGGGCACAGGTGAGGGTACGGAAACTTGGGTGAGGCAGGCTACGTGCTGACGCACGGGTCAGTGCCAGCATACAGGCCAGGAGTAGGGTAAGGCATAGGGTATGGTGTAGGGCTGGTGGTGGGTTTCAGTTCAGGGCTAGGGTTAGGGTTAGTGAACGGCAAGGCTTAGGGCACAGGTGAGGGTACAGAAACGTGTTAGGTTCATGGTGCATGTTGATGCATGGAATAGTGTCATCGTACGCATTAGGATTAGGGTACGGCGTACAGTAAGGTGTACGGATGGCGGTAGGTTTACATTCCGGTGTAGGGTTAGGGATAGCGAATTGCAAGGTATAGGGCACAGGTGATGGTACGGAATTGTGTTAGGTTCAGGGTACGTGTTGACTCACGGGTTAGTGTGAGCGTACGCATGAGGATTAGGGTACCGCATAGAGTAAGGTGTAGGGTTGGTGGTAGGTTTCCGTTCCAGTCTAGGGTTATGTTTAGGGACTGGCAAAGTTTAGGGCACAGGTGAGGGTACGAAACGTGTTAGGGTCAGGGTACGTGTTGATGCACAGGTTAGTGTCAGCATACGAATTAGGATTAGGGTATGGCGTAAGGTAAGGTGTAGGGTTGGTGGTAGTTTTCCGTTCCGGGCTAGGGTTAAGGTAAGGGAACGGCAAGGTTTATGGCAGAGGTGAGGGTACGGAAACGTGTTAGGGTCAGGGTACGTGTTGACGTATGGATTAGGATTAGGGTACGGCTTAGGGTAAGGTGTAGGGCTGATGGTAGGTTTCTGTTCCGGGCTAAGGTTAAGGATAGGCAACGGCAAGGTTTGGGGCACAGCTGAGGGTACGGAAACGTGTTAGTGTCAGGGTACATGTTGACTCACCGGTTAGTGCCAGCGTACGGATTAGGATTAGTGTACCGCGTAGATAAGGTGCACGGTTGGTGGTAGGTTTCCGTTCCAGCCTATGGTTAGGGTTAGGGAAAGTCAAGGTTTCTATTTGTAGGTTTTTTAAGGAAACTCCATACTGTTCTCCATAGTGACTGTATCAATTTACATTCCCAACAATAGTGGAAGAGGGCTCCTTTTGTCCACACCCTCCCCAGAATTTGTTGTCTGTAGATTTTCTGATGATGCTGATTCTAACAGGTGTGAGGTGATACCTCATTGTAGTTTTGATTTGCATTTCTCTAATAATTAGTGCTCTTGAGCAGCTTTTCATGTGCGTCTTAGCCATCTCTGTGTCTTCTTTGAAGAAACGTCTCTTTAGATATTCTGCCCATGTTTGTATTGGGTTGTTTGTTTTTTTAATATTAAGCTGCATGAGCTGTTTATATATATTGGAGATTAAACCTTTGTCCATTGATTCGTTTGCAACTATTTTCGCCCCTTCTGAGGGATGCCTTTTTCCATTCCCGTGTTTTTAACCAAAAAAGAAAGAAAGACAAAGAAGCAGAACACTAATGTGCGTAAAATATGGCTTTTGAAACGGTCGTTTTGAAATATGGACGTCCTTTGAATTTTTTGGTCGATATGTGACCCCAGGATTTGTTTTCAGGGCAGGTGTCATTTACAGGCCTGCAATGATTTTGAATATCAACTGACCTTTAGCGCTGGGATTAAAGCTGCTGTTGTGTGAAACGGCCACAAGGTGGCAGCAGTTCTCTCTTTCAAATCAGGTTATTAGTGCAACAGAGCCTCAATGGAAGTCTTGTTCTAGATTGGAATTTAGAATGGAATGTGCCAGGAGAAAGCCCCTCAAGTTTGTCTCACTACTTCTTGTTCGTGTTTTTAATTTAATTTTTTATTTTTTATTACAGCAAGTTTGATTACAATGCTTGGCTTGTTGTAGGTGTGGAAGATGTGGTTCTTTTACACATATACAGATGTCTGTTCTTCCTGGGATCCTTTGCCCATGTACGTTAAGACAGAATGTTGAGTAGTCCTCTCTTTGTATTCCGTAGGTCTTAGGTGATTATATATGTCACCTGTGTTTGTATATGTCTGTTAACCCCAATATCGTAATGAAACCCATCCTCACACCTTTCCATTGGTGAACCATAAGTTTGTTTAATGAATCTGTGATTGCCCTTCTCCGTGGAAATATCTGCCCTGGTATCCATTTTTAGGTAACACCTATAAGTGATATGATACGATATGTGTCTTTCACTTTCTGACTTACTACAAGTCATGTGATAACCTCTAGGCTCATCTACGGTGCTGCAAATGGCATTGTGTCCTTTTTTTCCTTGGCTTCTATTCTGCTTTAGCGAGGTCCATTTTCAACACTGTGATTCCCTGAGGGTTGTGGATTAGCTGACGTGGGCAGCCTTATCCTGCCGGCCGGCCCTCCCCAGGTGTGCCTGGTTGAGGTCAATATAAACAGCGCTCCAGGCAGCAATAGCCCCTGAAGCTGTGCCTGCCTCCATATTCTTTGCCCCGTGAGCAGTCTCGGGGCTGTGCTGGTGGGAGGGAGTGAGGGGCCACAGCTTTGTTGGTGGCCCGGTGTGAGTGGAGTTCTGCTGGCCTTTCTGCAGGAGTTGCCAAGCTGCCACCTGTAAAGAAGAGGATGTGTCACCCATACCTCCCGCTGGAATTTCTCTCCGGACAGAGGTGAGGAAGGAAAAAATCAGTGGGGGCCGGGACAGGTGGGGTATCTCTGGCAGGACAATGGAAAGCTTCCGGAAGAGTGCCCTGGGCCAGGACCACCCTGGCTGGCCTGGAGGCACCAAGTTGGCCTGCGTTCTCTCGCTGTTGTGGCTCCACGGCCCTTCCTCTAGTCTTTCAAGCCCTTGTACATATTCAGGTGTTTTACCTGGGAAGGGTGGGAACAGTTCAGCAACAGCTGGCCTGGGGCTCAGCTCACCTTTGTTCAGAGATGCCTCGGCTCGGTCCCCCCGCTTTGCAATGAGGAAGCTCCTTGTGTGGGGTGTGGGTTGCTGGCTGTACGGGAGATGATTCCCCACCTCTGAACAATTTCAATATTGTTTACCGTTGGAGCAAGTGCCCTGATAGTGTTTTTCTCTGTATAACTGGTCGGTTCAGGTTTTTCTTCGTTTATGGTTCAAGTTAGCTTTTATTCCTCTTTTATGTATTTATAGATATAAGCATGGAAATAATTTATTCCTATAAATACATCTGTGTGAAGGGAAGAGCTTTTTTCTGTTTTATTTTTAAATTTTATATTTTAACATTTTGAAATTTAATTTTATTTACTTTTTTATACAGCGGGTTATTATTAGTTATGTATTTTATGCATATACATGTATACAGGTCAATCTCAATCTCCCAACTCGTCCCACCACCACCACCCCATGGCTTCCCACACTTGGTGTCCATACGTTTGTTCTCTACCTCTGTGTCTCTATTTCTTCCCTGCAAACCAGTTCATCTGTACCATTTTTTAGGTTCCACATATATGCATTAATATACAATATTTGTTTTCCCCTTTCTGACTTACTTCATTCTGTATGACTGTCTCTAGATCCATCGATGTCTCTACAAATGACCCAGATTCATTCCTTTTTATGGCCGAGTAATATTCCATTTTATATATGTACCCCATCTTTATCCATTCATCTGTCTTTGGGCGTTTAGTTTGCTTCCATTACCTGGCTATTGTAAATAGTGCTGCAATGAACATTGTGGTGAATGTGCCTTTTTGATTTATGGTTTTCTTTGGGTATATGCCCAGAAGTGGAATTGCTGGATCAGATGGTAATTCTATTTCTAGATTTTTTAAGGAAACTCCATAGTGTTCTCCATAGTGACTCTATCAATTTACATTCCCACCAATAGTGGAAGAGGGCTCCTTTTGTCCACACCCTCCCCAGAATTTGTTGTTTGTAGATTTTCTGATGATGCCGATTCTAACAGGTGTGAGGTGATACCTCATTGTAGTTTTGATTTGCATTTCTCTAATAATTAGTGCTCTTGAGCAGCTTCTCATGTGCGCCTTGGCCATCTCTGTGTCTTCTTTGAAGAAACGTCTCTTGAGATCTTCTGCCCATTTCCGTATTGGGAGGATCGTGGGATGGTCAGGCTGTGTGCTGACGCACGTGTCAGTGCCAGCGTAAGGGCCAGGAGTAGGGTACATCATAGGGTAACGTGTAGGGCTGGTGGTGGTTTTCCGTTCCGGGCTAGGGTTAGGGTTAGGGAACGGCAAGGTTTAGGGAACAGGTGAGCATAGGGACACGTGGGAGAGGCAGGCTACGTGCTGACAAACGTGTCAGTGCCAGCGTACGGGTCTGGAGTAAAGTATGGTGTAGGGCTAGTTGTGGGTTTCCATTCCGCGCTAGGGTTAGGGTTAGGGAACGGCAAGGCTTAGGGCACAGCTGAGGGTACAGAAACGTGGGAGGGTCAGGCTATGTGCTGACGCACGTTTCAGTGCCAGTGTACGGGCCAGGATTAGGGTACGGAGTAGGGTAAGGTGTAGGGCTGTTGGTGGGTTTCTGTTCCGGGTTAGGGTTAGGGAACGGCAAGGCTTAGGGCACAGGTAAGGGTACTGAAACGAGGGAGAGGCACGCTACGTGCTGACACACGGGTCAGTGCCAGCGTACGCGCCAGAATTAGGGTACGGCGTAGGGTAAGGTGTAGGGCTGGTGGTGGGTTTCTGTTCCAGGGTAGGGTTAGGGTTAGGGATCGGCAAGGCTTAGGGCACAGGTGAGGGTATGGAAACATGGGAGTGGCAGGCTACGTGCTTACACAAGGGTCAGTTCCAGTGTACGGCCCAGGAGTAGGGTACGGCGTAGGGTAAGGTGTAGGGCTGGTGGTGGGTTTCCGTTTCCGGCTAGGGTTAGGGTTAGGGAATGGCAAGGCTTAGGGCACAGGTGAGGGTACAGAAACGTGGGAGGGTCAGGCTACGTGCTGACGCAAGTGTCAGTGCCAGCGTACGGCCCAGGAATAGGGTATGGCGTAGGGTAAAGTGTAGGGTTAGGGTTAGGGAACGGCAAGGCTTAGGGCACAGGTGAGGGTACGGAAACGTGGGAGGGTCAGGCTACATGCTGAAGCACGGGTCAGTGCCAGGGTGTGGACCAGGAGTAGGGTACGGCGTAGGGTAAGGTGTAAGACTGGTGGTGGGTGTCCATTCCGGGGTTTGATTAGGGTTAGGGAACGTCAAGTTTTAGGGCACAGGTGAGGGTACGGAAACGTGGGAGGGTCAGGCTACCTGCTGACGCATGGGTCAGTGCCAGCGTATGGGCCAGGAGTAGGGTACGGCGTAGGGTAAGGTGTAGGGCTGGTGGTGGGTTTCCGTTCTGGGCTAGGGTTAGGGTTAGGGAACGGCAAGGCTAAGGGCACAGGTGAGGGTACGGAAACTTGGGTGAGGCAGGCTACGTGCTGACGCACGGGTCAGTGCCAGCATACAGGCCAGGAGTAGGGTAAGGCATAGGGTATGGTGTAGGGCTGGTGGTGGGTTTCAGTTCAGGGCTAGGGTTAGGGTTAGTGAACGGCAAGGCTTAGGGCACAGGTGAGGGTACAGAAACGTGTTAGGTTCATGGTGCATGTTGATGCATGGAATAGTGTCATCGTACGCATTAGGATTAGGGTACGGCGTACAGTAAGGTGTACGGATGGCGGTAGGTTTACATTCCGGTGTAGGGTTAGGGATAGCGAATTGCAAGGTATAGGGCACAGGTGATGGTACGGAATTGTGTTAGGTTCAGGGTACGTGTTGACTCACGGGTTAGTGTGAGCGTACGCATGAGGATTAGGGTACCGCATAGAGTAAGGTGTAGGGTTGGTGGTAGGTTTCCGTTCCAGTCTAGGGTTATGTTTAGGGACTGGCAAAGTTTAGGGCACAGGTGAGGGTACGAAACGTGTTAGGGTCAGGGTACGTGTTGATGCACAGGTTAGTGTCAGCATACGAATTAGGATTAGGGTATGGCGTAAGGTAAGGTGTAGGGTTGGTGGTAGTTTTCCGTTCCGGGCTAGGGTTAAGGTAAGGGAACGGCAAGGTTTATGGCAGAGGTGAGGGTACGGAAACGTGTTAGGGTCAGGGTACGTGTTGACGTATGGATTAGGATTAGGGTACGGCTTAGGGTAAGGTGTAGGGCTGATGGTAGGTTTCTGTTCCGGGCTAAGGTTAAGGATAGGCAACGGCAAGGTTTGGGGCACAGCTGAGGGTACGGAAACGTGTTAGTGTCAGGGTACATGTTGACTCACCGGTTAGTGCCAGCGTACGGATTAGGATTAGTGTACCGCGTAGATAAGGTGCACGGTTGGTGGTAGGTTTCCGTTCCAGCCTATGGTTAGGGTTAGGGAAAGTCAAGGTTTCTATTTGTAGGTTTTTTAAGGAAACTCCATACTGTTCTCCATAGTGACTGTATCAATTTACATTCCCAACAATAGTGGAAGAGGGCTCCTTTTGTCCACACCCTCCCCAGAATTTGTTGTCTGTAGATTTTCTGATGATGCTGATTCTAACAGGTGTGAGGTGATACCTCATTGTAGTTTTGATTTGCATTTCTCTAATAATTAGTGCTCTTGAGCAGCTTTTCATGTGCGTCTTAGCCATCTCTGTGTCTTCTTTGAAGAAACGTCTCTTTAGATATTCTGCCCATGTTTGTATTGGGTTGTTTGTTTTTTTAATATTAAGCTGCATGAGCTGTTTATATATATTGGAGATTAAACCTTTGTCCATTGATTCGTTTGCAACTATTTTCGCCCCTTCTGAGGGATGCCTTTTTCCATTCCCGTGTTTTTAACCAAAAAAGAAAGAAAGACAAAGAAGCAGAACACTAATGTGCGTAAAATATGGCTTTTGAAACGGTCGTTTTGAAATATGGACGTCCTTTGAATTTTTTGGTCGATATGTGACCCCAGGATTTGTTTTCAGGGCAGGTGTCATTTACAGGCCTGCAATGATTTTGAATATCAACTGACCTTTAGCGCTGGGATTAAAGCTGCTGTTGTGTGAAACGGCCACAAGGTGGCAGCAGTTCTCTCTTTCAAATCAGGTTATTAGTGCAACAGAGCCTCAATGGAAGTCTTGTTCTAGATTGGAATTTAGAATGGAATGTGCCAGGAGAAAGCCCCTCAAGTTTGTCTCACTACTTCTTGTTCGTGTTTTTAATTTAGTTTTTTATTTTTTATTACAGCAAGTTTGATTACAATGCTTGGCTTGTTGTAGGTGTGGAAGATGTGGTTCTTTTACACATATACAGATGTCTGTTCTTCCTGGGATCCTTTGCCCATGTACGTTAAGACAGAATGTTGAGTAGTCCTCTCTTTGTATTCCGTAGGTCTTAGGTGATTATATATGTCACCTGTGTTTGTATATGTCTGTTAACCCCAATATCGTAATGAAACCCATCCTCACACCTTTCCATTGGTGAACCATAAGTTTGTTTAATGAATCTGTGATTGCCCTTCTCCGTGGAAATATCTGCCCTGGTATCCATTTTTAGGTAACACCTATAAGTGATATGATACGATATGTGTCTTTCACTTTCTGACTTACTACAAGTCATGTGATAACCTCTAGGCTCATCTACGGTGCTGCAAATGGCATTGTGTCCTTTTTTTCCTTGGCTTCTATTCTGCTTTAGCGAGGTCCATTTTCAACACTGTGATTCCCTGAGGGTTGTGGATTAGCTGACGTGGGCAGCCTTATCCTGCCGGCCGGCCCTCCCCAGGTGTGCCTGGTTGAGGTCAATATAAACAGCGCTCCAGGCAGCAATAGCCCCTGAAGCTGTGCCTGCCTCCATATTCTTTGCCCCGTGAGCAGTCTCGGGGCTGTGCTGGTGGGAGGGAGTGAGGGGCCACAGCTTTGTTGGTGGCCCGGTGTGAGTGGAGTTCTGCTGGCCTTTCTGCAGGAGTTGCCAAGCTGCCACCTGTAAAGAAGAGGATGTGTCACCCATACCTCCCGCTGGAATTTCTCTCCGGACAGAGGTGAGGAAGGAAAAAATCAGTGGGGGCCGGGACAGGTGGGGTATCTCTGGCAGGACAATGGAAAGCTTCCGGAAGAGTGCCCTGGGCCAGGACCACCCTGGCTGGCCTGGAGGCACCAAGTTGGCCTGCGTTCTCTCGCTGTTGTGGCTCCACGGCCCTTCCTCTAGTCTTTCAAGCCCTTGTACATATTCAGGTGTTTTACCTGGGAAGGGTGGGAACAGTTCAGCAACAGCTGGCCTGGGGCTCAGCTCACCTTTGTTCAGAGATGCCTCGGCTCGGTCCCCCCGCTTTGCAATGAGGAAGCTCCTTGTGTGGGGTGTGGGTTGCTGGCTGTACGGGAGATGATTCCCCACCTCTGAACAATTTCAATATTGTTTACCGTTGGAGCAAGTGCCCTGATAGTGTTTTTCTCTGTATAACTGGTCGGTTCAGGTTTTTCTTCGTTTATGGTTCAAGTTAGCTTTTATTCCTCTTTTATGTATTTATAGATATAAGCATGGAAATAATTTATTCCTATAAATACATCTGTGTGAAGGGAAGAGCTTTTTTCTGTTTTATTTTTAAATTTTATATTTTAACATTTTGAAATTTAATTTTATTTACTTTTTTATACAGCGGGTTATTATTAGTTATGTATTTTATGCATATACATGTATACAGGTCAATCTCAATCTCCCAACTCGTCCCACCACCACCACCCCATGGCTTCCCACACTTGGTGTCCATACGTTTGTTCTCTACCTCTGTGTCTCTATTTCTTCCCTGCAAACCAGTTCATCTGTACCATTTTTTAGGTTCCACATATATGCATTAATATACAATATTTGTTTTCCCCTTTCTGACTTACTTCATTCTGTATGACTGTCTCTAGATCCATCGATGTCTCTACAAATGACCCAGATTCATTCCTTTTTATGGCCGAGTAATATTCCATTTTATATATGTACCCCATCTTTATCCATTCATCTGTCTTTGGGCGTTTAGTTTGCTTCCATTACCTGGCTATTGTAAATAGTGCTGCAATGAACATTGTGGTGAATGTGCCTTTTTGATTTATGGTTTTCTTTGGGTATATGCCCAGAAGTGGAATTGCTGGATCAGATGGTAATTCTATTTCTAGATTTTTTAAGGAAACTCCATAGTGTTCTCCATAGTGACTCTATCAATTTACATTCCCACCAATAGTGGAAGAGGGCTCCTTTTGTCCACACCCTCCCCAGAATTTGTTGTTTGTAGATTTTCTGATGATGCCGATTCTAACAGGTGTGAGGTGATACCTCATTGTAGTTTTGATTTGCATTTCTCTAATAATTAGTGCTCTTGAGCAGCTTCTCATGTGCGCCTTGGCCATCTCTGTGTCTTCTTTGAAGAAACGTCTCTTGAGATCTTCTGCCCATTTCCGTATTGGGAGGATCGTGGGATGGTCAGGCTGTGTGCTGACGCACGTGTCAGTGCCAGCGTAAGGGCCAGGAGTAGGGTACATCATAGGGTAACGTGTAGGGCTGGTGGTGGGTTTCCGTTCCGGGCTAGGGTTAGGGTTAGGGAACGGCAAGGTTTAGGGAACAGGTGAGCATAGGGACACGTGGGAGAGGCAGGCTACGTGCTGACAAACGTGTCAGTGCCAGCGTACGGGTCTGGAGTAAAGTATGGTGTAGGGCTAGTTGTGGGTTTCCATTCCGCGCTAGGGTTAGGGTTAGGGAACGGCAAGGCTTAGGGCACAGCTGAGGGTACAGAAACGTGGGAGGGTCAGGCTATGTGCTGACGCACGTTTCAGTGCCAGTGTACGGGCCAGGATTAGGGTACGGAGTAGGGTAAGGTGTAGGGCTGTTGGTGGGTTTCTGTTCCGGGTTAGGGTTAGGGAACGGCAAGGCTTAGGGCACAGGTAAGGGTACTGAAACGAGGGAGAGGCACGCTACGTGCTGACACACGGGTCAGTGCCAGCGTACGCGCCAGAATTAGGGTACGGCGTAGGGTAAGGTGTAGGGCTGGTGGTGGGTTTCTGTTCCAGGGTAGGGTTAGGGTTAGGGATCGGCAAGGCTTAGGGCACAGGTGAGGGTATGGAAACATGGGAGTGGCAGGCTACGTGCTTACACAAGGGTCAGTTCCAGTGTACGGCCCAGGAGTAGGGTACGGCGTAGGGTAAGGTGTAGGGCTGGTGGTGGGTTTCCGTTTCCGGCTAGGGTTAGGGTTAGGGAATGGCAAGGCTTAGGGCACAGGTGAGGGTACAGAAACGTGGGAGGGTCAGGCTACGTGCTGACGCAAGTGTCAGTGCCAGCGTACGGCCCAGGAATAGGGTATGGCGTAGGGTAAAGTGTAGGGTTAGGGTTAGGGAACGGCAAGGCTTAGGGCACAGGTGAGGGTACGGAAACGTGGGAGGGTCAGGCTACATGCTGAAGCACGGGTCAGTGCCAGGGTGTGGACCAGGAGTAGGGTACGGCGTAGGGTAAGGTGTAAGACTGGTGGTGGGTGTCCATTCCGGGGTTTGATTAGGGTTAGGGAACGTCAAGTTTTAGGGCACAGGTGAGGGTACGGAAACGTGGGAGGGTCAGGCTACCTGCTGACGCATGGGTCAGTGCCAGCGTATGGGCCAGGAGTAGGGTACGGCGTAGGGTAAGGTGTAGGGCTGGTGGTGGGTTTCCGTTCTGGGCTAGGGTTAGGGTTAGGGAACGGCAAGGCTAAGGGCACAGGTGAGGGTACGGAAACTTGGGTGAGGCAGGCTACGTGCTGACGCACGGGTCAGTGCCAGCATACAGGCCAGGAGTAGGGTAAGGCATAGGGTATGGTGTAGGGCTGGTGGTGGGTTTCAGTTCAGGGCTAGGGTTAGGGTTAGTGAACGGCAAGGCTTAGGGCACAGGTGAGGGTACAGAAACGTGTTAGGTTCATGGTGCATGTTGATGCATGGAATAGTGTCATCGTACGCATTAGGATTAGGGTACGGCGTACAGTAAGGTGTACGGATGGCGGTAGGTTTACATTCCGGTGTAGGGTTAGGGATAGCGAATTGCAAGGTATAGGGCACAGGTGATGGTACGGAATTGTGTTAGGTTCAGGGTACGTGTTGACTCACGGGTTAGTGTGAGCGTACGCATGAGGATTAGGGTACCGCATAGAGTAAGGTGTAGGGTTGGTGGTAGGTTTCCGTTCCAGTCTAGGGTTATGTTTAGGGACTGGCAAAGTTTAGGGCACAGGTGAGGGTACGAAACGTGTTAGGGTCAGGGTACGTGTTGATGCACAGGTTAGTGTCAGCATACGAATTAGGATTAGGGTATGGCGTAAGGTAAGGTGTAGGGTTGGTGGTAGTTTTCCGTTCCGGGCTAGGGTTAAGGTAAGGGAACGGCAAGGTTTATGGCAGAGGTGAGGGTACGGAAACGTGTTAGGGTCAGGGTACGTGTTGACGTATGGATTAGGATTAGGGTACGGCTTAGGGTAAGGTGTAGGGCTGATGGTAGGTTTCTGTTCCGGGCTAAGGTTAAGGATAGGCAACGGCAAGGTTTGGGGCACAGCTGAGGGTACGGAAACGTGTTAGTGTCAGGGTACATGTTGACTCACCGGTTAGTGCCAGCGTACGGATTAGGATTAGTGTACCGCGTAGATAAGGTGCAGGGTTGGTGGTAGGTTTCCGTTCCAGCCTATGGTTAGGGTTAGGGAAAGTCAAGGTTTCTATTTGTAGGTTTTTTAAGGAAACTCCATACTGTTCTCCATAGTGACTGTATCAATTTACATTCCCAACAATAGTGGAAGAGGGCTCCTTTTGTCCACACCCTCCCCAGAATTTGTTGTCTGTAGATTTTCTGATGATGCTGATTCTAACAGGTGTGAGGTGATACCTCATTGTAGTTTTGATTTGCATTTCTCTAATAATTAGTGCTCTTGAGCAGCTTTTCATGTGCGTCTTAGCCATCTCTGTGTCTTCTTTGAAGAAACGTCTCTTTAGATATTCTGCCCATGTTTGTATTGGGTTGTTTGTTTTTTTAATATTAAGCTGCATGAGCTGTTTATATATATTGGAGATTAAACCTTTGTCCATTGATTCGTTTGCAACTATTTTCGCCCCTTCTGAGGGATGCCTTTTTCCATTCCCGTGTTTTTAACCAAAAAAGAAAGAAAGACAAAGAAGCAGAACACTAATGTGCGTAAAATATGGCTTTTGAAACGGTCGTTTTGAAATATGGACGTCCTTTGAATTTTTTGGTCGATATGTGACCCCAGGATTTGTTTTCAGGGCAGGTGTCATTTACAGGCCTGCAATGATTTTGAATATCAACTGACCTTTAGCGCTGGGATTAAAGCTGCTGTTGTGTGAAACGGCCACAAGGTGGCAGCAGTTCTCTCTTTCAAATCAGGTTATTAGTGCAACAGAGCCTCAATGGAAGTCTTGTTCTAGATTGGAATTTAGAATGGAATGTGCCAGGAGAAAGCCCCTCAAGTTTGTCTCACTACTTCTTGTTCGTGTTTTTAATTTAATTTTTTATTTTTTATTACAGCAAGTTTGATTACAATGCTTGGCTTGTTGTAGGTGTGGAAGATGTGGTTCTTTTACACATATACAGATGTCTGTTCTTCCTGGGATCCTTTGCCCATGTACGTTAAGACAGAATGTTGAGTAGTCCTCTCTTTGTATTCCGTAGGTCTTAGGTGATTATATATGTCACCTGTGTTTGTATATGTCTGTTAACCCCAATATCGTAATGAAACCCATCCTCACACCTTTCCATTGGTGAACCATAAGTTTGTTTAATGAATCTGTGATTGCCCTTCTCCGTGGAAATATCTGCCCTGGTATCCATTTTTAGGTAACACCTATAAGTGATATGATACGATATGTGTCTTTCACTTTCTGACTTACTACAAGTCATGTGATAACCTCTAGGCTCATCTACGGTGCTGCAAATGGCATTGTGTCCTTTTTTTCCTTGGCTTCTATTCTGCTTTAGCGAGGTCCATTTTCAACACTGTGATTCCCTGAGGGTTGTGGATTAGCTGACGTGGGCAGCCTTATCCTGCCGGCCGGCCCTCCCCAGGTGTGCCTGGTTGAGGTCAATATAAACAGCGCTCCAGGCAGCAATAGCCCCTGAAGCTGTGCCTGCCTCCATATTCTTTGCCCCGTGAGCAGTCTCGGGGCTGTGCTGGTGGGAGGGAGTGAGGGGCCACAGCTTTGTTGGTGGCCCGGTGTGAGTGGAGTTCTGCTGGCCTTTCTGCAGGAGTTGCCAAGCTGCCACCTGTAAAGAAGAGGATGTGTCACCCATACCTCCCGCTGGAATTTCTCTCCGGACAGAGGTGAGGAAGGAAAAAATCAGTGGGGGCCGGGACAGGTGGGGTATCTCTGGCAGGACAATGGAAAGCTTCCGGAAGAGTGCCCTGGGCCAGGACCACCCTGGCTGGCCTGGAGGCACCAAGTTGGCCTGCGTTCTCTCGCTGTTGTGGCTCCACGGCCCTTCCTCTAGTCTTTCAAGCCCTTGTACATATTCAGGTGTTTTACCTGGGAAGGGTGGGAACAGTTCAGCAACAGCTGGCCTGGGGCTCAGCTCACCTTTGTTCAGAGATGCCTCGGCTCGGTCCCCCCGCTTTGCAATGAGGAAGCTCCTTGTGTGGGGTGTGGGTTGCTGGCTGTACGGGAGATGATTCCCCACCTCTGAACAATTTCAATATTGTTTACCGTTGGAGCAAGTGCCCTGATAGTGTTTTTCTCTGTATAACTGGTCGGTTCAGGTTTTTCTTCGTTTATGGTTCAAGTTAGCTTTTATTCCTCTTTTATGTATTTATAGATATAAGCATGGAAATAATTTATTCCTATAAATACATCTGTGTGAAGGGAAGAGCTTTTTTCTGTTTTATTTTTAAATTTTATATTTTAACATTTTGAAATTTAATTTTATTTACTTTTTTATACAGCGGGTTATTATTAGTTATGTATTTTATGCATATACATGTATACAGGTCAATCTCAATCTCCCAACTCGTCCCACCACCACCACCCCATGGCTTCCCACACTTGGTGTCCATACGTTTGTTCTCTACCTCTGTGTCTCTATTTCTTCCCTGCAAACCAGTTCATCTGTACCATTTTTTAGGTTCCACATATATGCATTAATATACAATATTTGTTTTCCCCTTTCTGACTTACTTCATTCTGTATGACTGTCTCTAGATCCATCGATGTCTCTACAAATGACCCAGATTCATTCCTTTTTATGGCCGAGTAATATTCCATTTTATATATGTACCCCATCTTTATCCATTCATCTGTCTTTGGGCGTTTAGTTTGCTTCCATTACCTGGCTATTGTAAATAGTGCTGCAATGAACATTGTGGTGAATGTGCCTTTTTGATTTATGGTTTTCTTTGGGTATATGCCCAGAAGTGGAATTGCTGGATCAGATGGTAATTCTATTTCTAGATTTTTTAAGGAAACTCCATAGTGTTCTCCATAGTGACTCTATCAATTTACATTCCCACCAATAGTGGAAGAGGGCTCCTTTTGTCCACACCCTCCCCAGAATTTGTTGTTTGTAGATTTTCTGATGATGCCGATTCTAACAGGTGTGAGGTGATACCTCATTGTAGTTTTGATTTGCATTTCTCTAATAATTAGTGCTCTTGAGCAGCTTCTCATGTGCGCCTTGGCCATCTCTGTGTCTTCTTTGAAGAAACGTCTCTTGAGATCTTCTGCCCATTTCCGTATTGGGAGGATCGTGGGATGGTCAGGCTGTGTGCTGACGCACGTGTCAGTGCCAGCGTAAGGGCCAGGAGTAGGGTACATCATAGGGTAACGTGTAGGGCTGGTGGTGGGTTTCCGTTCCGGGCTAGGGTTAGGGTTAGGGAACGGCAAGGTTTAGGGAACAGGTGAGCATAGGGACACGTGGGAGAGGCAGGCTACGTGCTGACAAACGTGTCAGTGCCAGCGTACGGGTCTGGAGTAAAGTATGGTGTAGGGCTAGTTGTGGGTTTCCATTCCGCGCTAGGGTTAGGGTTAGGGAACGGCAAGGCTTAGGGCACAGCTGAGGGTACAGAAACGTGGGAGGGTCAGGCTATGTGCTGACGCACGTTTCAGTGCCAGTGTACGGGCCAGGATTAGGGTACGGAGTAGGGTAAGGTGTAGGGCTGTTGGTGGGTTTCTGTTCCGGGTTAGGGTTAGGGAACGGCAAGGCTTAGGGCACAGGTAAGGGTACTGAAACGAGGGAGAGGCACGCTACGTGCTGACACACGGGTCAGTGCCAGCGTACGCGCCAGAATTAGGGTACGGCGTAGGGTAAGGTGTAGGGCTGGTGGTGGGTTTCTGTTCCAGGGTAGGGTTAGGGTTAGGGATCGGCAAGGCTTAGGGCACAGGTGAGGGTATGGAAACATGGGAGTGGCAGGCTACGTGCTTACACAAGGGTCAGTTCCAGTGTACGGCCCAGGAGTAGGGTACGGCGTAGGGTAAGGTGTAGGGCTGGTGGTGGGTTTCCGTTTCCGGCTAGGGTTAGGGTTAGGGAATGGCAAGGCTTAGGGCACAGGTGAGGGTACAGAAACGTGGGAGGGTCAGGCTACGTGCTGACGCAAGTGTCAGTGCCAGCGTACGGCCCAGGAATAGGGTATGGCGTAGGGTAAAGTGTAGGGTTAGGGTTAGGGAACGGCAAGGCTTAGGGCACAGGTGAGGGTACGGAAACGTGGGAGGGTCAGGCTACATGCTGAAGCACGGGTCAGTGCCAGGGTGTGGACCAGGAGTAGGGTACGGCGTAGGGTAAGGTGTAAGACTGGTGGTGGGTGTCCATTCCGGGGTTTGATTAGGGTTAGGGAACGTCAAGTTTTAGGGCACAGGTGAGGGTACGGAAACGTGGGAGGGTCAGGCTACCTGCTGACGCATGGGTCAGTGCCAGCGTATGGGCCAGGAGTAGGGTACGGCGTAGGGTAAGGTGTAGGGCTGGTGGTGGGTTTCCGTTCTGGGCTAGGGTTAGGGTTAGGGAACGGCAAGGCTAAGGGCACAGGTGAGGGTACGGAAACTTGGGTGAGGCAGGCTACGTGCTGACGCACGGGTCAGTGCCAGCATACAGGCCAGGAGTAGGGTAAGGCATAGGGTATGGTGTAGGGCTGGTGGTGGGTTTCAGTTCAGGGCTAGGGTTAGGGTTAGTGAACGGCAAGGCTTAGGGCACAGGTGAGGGTACAGAAACGTGTTAGGTTCATGGTGCATGTTGATGCATGGAATAGTGTCATCGTACGCATTAGGATTAGGGTACGGCGTACAGTAAGGTGTACGGATGGCGGTAGGTTTACATTCCGGTGTAGGGTTAGGGATAGCGAATTGCAAGGTATAGGGCACAGGTGATGGTACGGAATTGTGTTAGGTTCAGGGTACGTGTTGACTCACGGGTTAGTGTGAGCGTACGCATGAGGATTAGGGTACCGCATAGAGTAAGGTGTAGGGTTGGTGGTAGGTTTCCGTTCCAGTCTAGGGTTATGTTTAGGGACTGGCAAAGTTTAGGGCACAGGTGAGGGTACGAAACGTGTTAGGGTCAGGGTACGTGTTGATGCACAGGTTAGTGTCAGCATACGAATTAGGATTAGGGTATGGCGTAAGGTAAGGTGTAGGGTTGGTGGTAGTTTTCCGTTCCGGGCTAGGGTTAAGGTAAGGGAACGGCAAGGTTTATGGCAGAGGTGAGGGTACGGAAACGTGTTAGGGTCAGGGTACGTGTTGACGTATGGATTAGGATTAGGGTACGGCTTAGGGTAAGGTGTAGGGCTGATGGTAGGTTTCTGTTCCGGGCTAAGGTTAAGGATAGGCAACGGCAAGGTTTGGGGCACAGCTGAGGGTACGGAAACGTGTTAGTGTCAGGGTACATGTTGACTCACCGGTTAGTGCCAGCGTACGGATTAGGATTAGTGTACCGCGTAGATAAGGTGCACGGTTGGTGGTAGGTTTCCGTTCCAGCCTATGGTTAGGGTTAGGGAAAGTCAAGGTTTCTATTTGTAGGTTTTTTAAGGAAACTCCATACTGTTCTCCATAGTGACTGTATCAATTTACATTCCCAACAATAGTGGAAGAGGGCTCCTTTTGTCCACACCCTCCCCAGAATTTGTTGTCTGTAGATTTTCTGATGATGCTGATTCTAACAGGTGTGAGGTGATACCTCATTGTAGTTTTGATTTGCATTTCTCTAATAATTAGTGCTCTTGAGCAGCTTTTCATGTGCGTCTTAGCCATCTCTGTGTCTTCTTTGAAGAAACGTCTCTTTAGATATTCTGCCCATGTTTGTATTGGGTTGTTTGTTTTTTTAATATTAAGCTGCATGAGCTGTTTATATATATTGGAGATTAAACCTTTGTCCATTGATTCGTTTGCAACTATTTTCGCCCCTTCTGAGGGATGCCTTTTTCCATTCCCGTGTTTTTAACCAAAAAAGAAAGAAAGACAAAGAAGCAGAACACTAATGTGCGTAAAATATGGCTTTTGAAACGGTCGTTTTGAAATATGGACGTCCTTTGAATTTTTTGGTCGATATGTGACCCCAGGATTTGTTTTCAGGGCAGGTGTCATTTACAGGCCTGCAATGATTTTGAATATCAACTGACCTTTAGCGCTGGGATTAAAGCTGCTGTTGTGTGAAACGGCCACAAGGTGGCAGCAGTTCTCTCTTTCAAATCAGGTTATTAGTGCAACAGAGCCTCAATGGAAGTCTTGTTCTAGATTGGAATTTAGAATGGAATGTGCCAGGAGAAAGCCCCTCAAGTTTGTCTCACTACTTCTTGTTCGTGTTTTTAATTTAATTTTTTATTTTTTATTACAGCAAGTTTGATTACAATGCTTGGCTTGTTGTAGGTGTGGAAGATGTGGTTCTTTTACACATATACAGATGTCTGTTCTTCCTGGGATCCTTTGCCCATGTACGTTAAGACAGAATGTTGAGTAGTCCTCTCTTTGTATTCCGTAGGTCTTAGGTGATTATATATGTCACCTGTGTTTGTATATGTCTGTTAACCCCAATATCGTAATGAAACCCATCCTCACACCTTTCCATTGGTGAACCATAAGTTTGTTTAATGAATCTGTGATTGCCCTTCTCCGTGGAAATATCTGCCCTGGTATCCATTTTTAGGTAACACCTATAAGTGATATGATACGATATGTGTCTTTCACTTTCTGACTTACTACAAGTCATGTGATAACCTCTAGGCTCATCTACGGTGCTGCAAATGGCATTGTGTCCTTTTTTTCCTTGGCTTCTATTCTGCTTTAGCGAGGTCCATTTTCAACACTGTGATTCCCTGAGGGTTGTGGATTAGCTGACGTGGGCAGCCTTATCCTGCCGGCCGGCCCTCCCCAGGTGTGCCTGGTTGAGGTCAATATAAACAGCGCTCCAGGCAGCAATAGCCCCTGAAGCTGTGCCTGCCTCCATATTCTTTGCCCCGTGAGCAGTCTCGGGGCTGTGCTGGTGGGAGGGAGTGAGGGGCCACAGCTTTGTTGGTGGCCCGGTGTGAGTGGAGTTCTGCTGGCCTTTCTGCAGGAGTTGCCAAGCTGCCACCTGTAAAGAAGAGGATGTGTCACCCATACCTCCCGCTGGAATTTCTCTCCGGACAGAGGTGAGGAAGGAAAAAATCAGTGGGGGCCGGGACAGGTGGGGTATCTCTGGCAGGACAATGGAAAGCTTCCGGAAGAGTGCCCTGGGCCAGGACCACCCTGGCTGGCCTGGAGGCACCAAGTTGGCCTGCGTTCTCTCGCTGTTGTGGCTCCACGGCCCTTCCTCTAGTCTTTCAAGCCCTTGTACATATTCAGGTGTTTTACCTGGGAAGGGTGGGAACAGTTCAGCAACAGCTGGCCTGGGGCTCAGCTCACCTTTGTTCAGAGATGCCTCGGCTCGGTCCCCCCGCTTTGCAATGAGGAAGCTCCTTGTGTGGGGTGTGGGTTGCTGGCTGTACGGGAGATGATTCCCCACCTCTGAACAATTTCAATATTGTTTACCGTTGGAGCAAGTGCCCTGATAGTGTTTTTCTCTGTATAACTGGTCGGTTCAGGTTTTTCTTCGTTTATGGTTCAAGTTAGCTTTTATTCCTCTTTTATGTATTTATAGATATAAGCATGGAAATAATTTATTCCTATAAATACATCTGTGTGAAGGGAAGAGCTTTTTTCTGTTTTATTTTTAAATTTTATATTTTAACATTTTGAAATTTAATTTTATTTACTTTTTTATACAGCGGGTTATTATTAGTTATGTATTTTATGCATATACATGTATACAGGTCAATCTCAATCTCCCAACTCGTCCCACCACCACCACCCCATGGCTTCCCACACTTGGTGTCCATACGTTTGTTCTCTACCTCTGTGTCTCTATTTCTTCCCTGCAAACCAGTTCATCTGTACCATTTTTTAGGTTCCACATATATGCATTAATATACAATATTTGTTTTCCCCTTTCTGACTTACTTCATTCTGTATGACTGTCTCTAGATCCATCGATGTCTCTACAAATGACCCAGATTCATTCCTTTTTATGGCCGAGTAATATTCCATTTTATATATGTACCCCATCTTTATCCATTCATCTGTCTTTGGGCGTTTAGTTTGCTTCCATTACCTGGCTATTGTAAATAGTGCTGCAATGAACATTGTGGTGAATGTGCCTTTTTGATTTATGGTTTTCTTTGGGTATATGCCCAGAAGTGGAATTGCTGGATCAGATGGTAATTCTATTTCTAGATTTTTTAAGGAAACTCCATAGTGTTCTCCATAGTGACTCTATCAATTTACATTCCCACCAATAGTGGAAGAGGGCTCCTTTTGTCCACACCCTCCCCAGAATTTGTTGTTTGTAGATTTTCTGATGATGCCGATTCTAACAGGTGTGAGGTGATACCTCATTGTAGTTTTGATTTGCATTTCTCTAATAATTAGTGCTCTTGAGCAGCTTCTCATGTGCGCCTTGGCCATCTCTGTGTCTTCTTTGAAGAAACGTCTCTTGAGATCTTCTGCCCATTTCCGTATTGGGAGGATCGTGGGATGGTCAGGCTGTGTGCTGACGCACGTGTCAGTGCCAGCGTAAGGGCCAGGAGTAGGGTACATCATAGGGTAACGTGTAGGGCTGGTGGTGGGTTTCCGTTCCGGGCTAGGGTTAGGGTTAGGGAACGGCAAGGTTTAGGGAACAGGTGAGCATAGGGACACGTGGGAGAGGCAGGCTACGTGCTGACAAACGTGTCAGTGCCAGCGTACGGGTCTGGAGTAAAGTATGGTGTAGGGCTAGTTGTGGGTTTCCATTCCGCGCTAGGGTTAGGGTTAGGGAACGGCAAGGCTTAGGGCACAGCTGAGGGTACAGAAACGTGGGAGGGTCAGGCTATGTGCTGACGCACGTTTCAGTGCCAGTGTACGGGCCAGGATTAGGGTACGGAGTAGGGTAAGGTGTAGGGCTGTTGGTGGGTTTCTGTTCCGGGTTAGGGTTAGGGAACGGCAAGGCTTAGGGCACAGGTAAGGGTACTGAAACGAGGGAGAGGCACGCTACGTGCTGACACACGGGTCAGTGCCAGCGTACGCGCCAGAATTAGGGTACGGCGTAGGGTAAGGTGTAGGGCTGGTGGTGGGTTTCTGTTCCAGGGTAGGGTTAGGGTTAGGGATCGGCAAGGCTTAGGGCACAGGTGAGGGTATGGAAACATGGGAGTGGCAGGCTACGTGCTTACACAAGGGTCAGTTCCAGTGTACGGCCCAGGAGTAGGGTACGGCGTAGGGTAAGGTGTAGGGCTGGTGGTGGGTTTCCGTTTCCGGCTAGGGTTAGGGTTAGGGAATGGCAAGGCTTAGGGCACAGGTGAGGGTACAGAAACGTGGGAGGGTCAGGCTACGTGCTGACGCAAGTGTCAGTGCCAGCGTACGGCCCAGGAATAGGGTATGGCGTAGGGTAAAGTGTAGGGTTAGGGTTAGGGAACGGCAAGGCTTAGGGCACAGGTGAGGGTACGGAAACGTGGGAGGGTCAGGCTACATGCTGAAGCACGGGTCAGTGCCAGGGTGTGGACCAGGAGTAGGGTACGGCGTAGGGTAAGGTGTAAGACTGGTGGTGGGTGTCCATTCCGGGGTTTGATTAGGGTTAGGGAACGTCAAGTTTTAGGGCACAGGTGAGGGTACGGAAACGTGGGAGGGTCAGGCTACCTGCTGACGCATGGGTCAGTGCCAGCGTATGGGCCAGGAGTAGGGTACGGCGTAGGGTAAGGTGTAGGGCTGGTGGTGGGTTTCCGTTCTGGGCTAGGGTTAGGGTTAGGGAACGGCAAGGCTAAGGGCACAGGTGAGGGTACGGAAACTTGGGTGAGGCAGGCTACGTGCTGACGCACGGGTCAGTGCCAGCATACAGGCCAGGAGTAGGGTAAGGCATAGGGTATGGTGTAGGGCTGGTGGTGGGTTTCAGTTCAGGGCTAGGGTTAGGGTTAGTGAACGGCAAGGCTTAGGGCACAGGTGAGGGTACAGAAACGTGTTAGGTTCATGGTGCATGTTGATGCATGGAATAGTGTCATCGTACGCATTAGGATTAGGGTACGGCGTACAGTAAGGTGTACGGATGGCGGTAGGTTTACATTCCGGTGTAGGGTTAGGGATAGCGAATTGCAAGGTATAGGGCACAGGTGATGGTACGGAATTGTGTTAGGTTCAGGGTACGTGTTGACTCACGGGTTAGTGTGAGCGTACGCATGAGGATTAGGGTACCGCATAGAGTAAGGTGTAGGGTTGGTGGTAGGTTTCCGTTCCAGTCTAGGGTTATGTTTAGGGACTGGCAAAGTTTAGGGCACAGGTGAGGGTACGAAACGTGTTAGGGTCAGGGTACGTGTTGATGCACAGGTTAGTGTCAGCATACGAATTAGGATTAGGGTATGGCGTAAGGTAAGGTGTAGGGTTGGTGGTAGTTTTCCGTTCCGGGCTAGGGTTAAGGTAAGGGAACGGCAAGGTTTATGGCAGAGGTGAGGGTACGGAAACGTGTTAGGGTCAGGGTACGTGTTGACGTATGGATTAGGATTAGGGTACGGCTTAGGGTAAGGTGTAGGGCTGATGGTAGGTTTCTGTTCCGGGCTAAGGTTAAGGATAGGCAACGGCAAGGTTTGGGGCACAGCTGAGGGTACGGAAACGTGTTAGTGTCAGGGTACATGTTGACTCACCGGTTAGTGCCAGCGTACGGATTAGGATTAGTGTACCGCGTAGATAAGGTGCACGGTTGGTGGTAGGTTTCCGTTCCAGCCTATGGTTAGGGTTAGGGAAAGTCAAGGTTTCTATTTGTAGGTTTTTTAAGGAAACTCCATACTGTTCTCCATAGTGACTGTATCAATTTACATTCCCAACAATAGTGGAAGAGGGCTCCTTTTGTCCACACCCTCCCCAGAATTTGTTGTCTGTAGATTTTCTGATGATGCTGATTCTAACAGGTGTGAGGTGATACCTCATTGTAGTTTTGATTTGCATTTCTCTAATAATTAGTGCTCTTGAGCAGCTTTTCATGTGCGTCTTAGCCATCTCTGTGTCTTCTTTGAAGAAACGTCTCTTTAGATATTCTGCCCATGTTTGTATTGGGTTGTTTGTTTTTTTAATATTAAGCTGCATGAGCTGTTTATATATATTGGAGATTAAACCTTTGTCCATTGATTCGTTTGCAACTATTTTCGCCCCTTCTGAGGGATGCCTTTTTCCATTCCCGTGTTTTTAACCAAAAAAGAAAGAAAGACAAAGAAGCAGAACACTAATGTGCGTAAAATATGGCTTTTGAAACGGTCGTTTTGAAATATGGACGTCCTTTGAATTTTTTGGTCGATATGTGACCCCAGGATTTGTTTTCAGGGCAGGTGTCATTTACAGGCCTGCAATGATTTTGAATATCAACTGACCTTTAGCGCTGGGATTAAAGCTGCTGTTGTGTGAAACAGCCACAAGGTGGCAGCAGTTCTCTCTTTCAAATCAGGTTATTAGTGCAACAGAGCCTCAATGGAAGTCTTGTTCTAGATTGGAATTTAGAATGGAATGTGCCAGGAGAAAGCCCCTCAAGTTTGTCTCACTACTTCTTGTTCGTGTTTTTAATTTAATTTTTTATTTTTTATTACAGCAAGTTTGATTACAATGCTTGGCTTGTTGTAGGTGTGGAAGATGTGGTTCTTTTACACATATACAGATGTCTGTTCTTCCTGGGATCCTTTGCCCATGTACGTTAAGACAGAATGTTGAGTAGTCCTCTCTTTGTATTCCGTAGGTCTTAGGTGATTATATATGTCACCTGTGTTTGTATATGTCTGTTAACCCCAATATCGTAATGAAACCCATCCTCACACCTTTCCATTGGTGAACCATAAGTTTGTTTAATGAATCTGTGATTGCCCTTCTCCGTGGAAATATCTGCCCTGGTATCCATTTTTAGGTAACACCTATAAGTGATATGATACGATATGTGTCTTTCACTTTCTGACTTACTACAAGTCATGTGATAACCTCTAGGCTCATCTACGGTGCTGCAAATGGCATTGTGTCCTTTTTTTCCTTGGCTTCTATTCTGCTTTAGCGAGGTCCATTTTCAACACTGTGATTCCCTGAGGGTTGTGGATTAGCTGACGTGGGCAGCCTTATCCTGCCGGCCGGCCCTCCCCAGGTGTGCCTGGTTGAGGTCAATATAAACAGCGCTCCAGGCAGCAATAGCCCCTGAAGCTGTGCCTGCCTCCATATTCTTTGCCCCGTGAGCAGTCTCGGGGCTGTGCTGGTGGGAGGGAGTGAGGGGCCACAGCTTTGTTGGTGGCCCGGTGTGAGTGGAGTTCTGCTGGCCTTTCTGCAGGAGTTGCCAAGCTGCCACCTGTAAAGAAGAGGATGTGTCACCCATACCTCCCGCTGGAATTTCTCTCCGGACAGAGGTGAGGAAGGAAAAAATCAGTGGGGGCCGGGACAGGTGGGGTATCTCTGGCAGGACAATGGAAAGCTTCCGGAAGAGTGCCCTGGGCCAGGACCACCCTGGCTGGCCTGGAGGCACCAAGTTGGCCTGCGTTCTCTCGCTGTTGTGGCTCCACGGCCCTTCCTCTAGTCTTTCAAGCCCTTGTACATATTCAGGTGTTTTACCTGGGAAGGGTGGGAACAGTTCAGCAACAGCTGGCCTGGGGCTCAGCTCACCTTTGTTCAGAGATGCCTCGGCTCGGTCCCCCCGCTTTGCAATGAGGAAGCTCCTTGTGTGGGGTGTGGGTTGCTGGCTGTACGGGAGATGATTCCCCACCTCTGAACAATTTCAATATTGTTTACCGTTGGAGCAAGTGCCCTGATAGTGTTTTTCTCTGTATAACTGGTCGGTTCAGGTTTTTCTTCGTTTATGGTTCAAGTTAGCTTTTATTCCTCTTTTATGTATTTATAGATATAAGCATGGAAATAATTTATTCCTATAAATACATCTGTGTGAAGGGAAGAGCTTTTTTCTGTTTTATTTTTAAATTTTATATTTTAACATTTTGAAATTTAATTTTATTTACTTTTTTATACAGCGGGTTATTATTAGTTATGTATTTTATGCATATACATGTATACAGGTCAATCTCAATCTCCCAACTCGTCCCACCACCACCACCCCATGGCTTCCCACACTTGGTGTCCATACGTTTGTTCTCTACCTCTGTGTCTCTATTTCTTCCCTGCAAACCAGTTCATCTGTACCATTTTTTAGGTTCCACATATATGCATTAATATACAATATTTGTTTTCCCCTTTCTGACTTACTTCATTCTGTATGACTGTCTCTAGATCCATCGATGTCTCTACAAATGACCCAGATTCATTCCTTTTTATGGCCGAGTAATATTCCATTTTATATATGTACCCCATCTTTATCCATTCATCTGTCTTTGGGCGTTTAGTTTGCTTCCATTACCTGGCTATTGTAAATAGTGCTGCAATGAACATTGTGGTGAATGTGCCTTTTTGATTTATGGTTTTCTTTGGGTATATGCCCAGAAGTGGAATTGCTGGATCAGATGGTAATTCTATTTCTAGATTTTTTAAGGAAACTCCATAGTGTTCTCCATAGTGACTCTATCAATTTACATTCCCACCAATAGTGGAAGAGGGCTCCTTTTGTCCACACCCTCCCCAGAATTTGTTGTTTGTAGATTTTCTGATGATGCCGATTCTAACAGGTGTGAGGTGATACCTCATTGTAGTTTTGATTTGCATTTCTCTAATAATTAGTGCTCTTGAGCAGCTTCTCATGTGCGCCTTGGCCATCTCTGTGTCTTCTTTGAAGAAACGTCTCTTGAGATCTTCTGCCCATTTCCGTATTGGGAGGATCGTGGGATGGTCAGGCTGTGTGCTGACGCACGTGTCAGTGCCAGCGTAAGGGCCAGGAGTAGGGTACATCATAGGGTAACGTGTAGGGCTGGTGGTGGGTTTCCGTTCCGGGCTAGGGTTAGGGTTAGGGAACGGCAAGGTTTAGGGAACAGGTGAGCATAGGGACACGTGGGAGAGGCAGGCTACGTGCTGACAAACGTGTCAGTGCCAGCGTACGGGTCTGGAGTAAAGTATGGTGTAGGGCTAGTTGTGGGTTTCCATTCCGCGCTAGGGTTAGGGTTAGGGAACGGCAAGGCTTAGGGCACAGCTGAGGGTACAGAAACGTGGGAGGGTCAGGCTATGTGCTGACGCACGTTTCAGTGCCAGTGTACGGGCCAGGATTAGGGTACGGAGTAGGGTAAGGTGTAGGGCTGTTGGTGGGTTTCTGTTCCGGGTTAGGGTTAGGGAACGGCAAGGCTTAGGGCACAGGTAAGGGTACTGAAACGAGGGAGAGGCACGCTACGTGCTGACACACGGGTCAGTGCCAGCGTACGCGCCAGAATTAGGGTACGGCGTAGGGTAAGGTGTAGGGCTGGTGGTGGGTTTCTGTTCCAGGGTAGGGTTAGGGTTAGGGATCGGCAAGGCTTAGGGCACAGGTGAGGGTATGGAAACATGGGAGTGGCAGGCTACGTGCTTACACAAGGGTCAGTTCCAGTGTACGGCCCAGGAGTAGGGTACGGCGTAGGGTAAGGTGTAGGGCTGGTGGTGGGTTTCCGTTTCCGGCTAGGGTTAGGGTTAGGGAATGGCAAGGCTTAGGGCACAGGTGAGGGTACAGAAACGTGGGAGGGTCAGGCTACGTGCTGACGCAAGTGTCAGTGCCAGCGTACGGCCCAGGAATAGGGTATGGCGTAGGGTAAAGTGTAGGGTTAGGGTTAGGGAACGGCAAGGCTTAGGGCACAGGTGAGGGTACGGAAACGTGGGAGGGTCAGGCTACATGCTGAAGCACGGGTCAGTGCCAGGGTGTGGACCAGGAGTAGGGTACGGCGTAGGGTAAGGTGTAAGACTGGTGGTGGGTGTCCATTCCGGGGTTTGATTAGGGTTAGGGAACGTCAAGTTTTAGGGCACAGGTGAGGGTACGGAAACGTGGGAGGGTCAGGCTACCTGCTGACGCATGGGTCAGTGCCAGCGTATGGGCCAGGAGTAGGGTACGGCGTAGGGTAAGGTGTAGGGCTGGTGGTGGGTTTCCGTTCTGGGCTAGGGTTAGGGTTAGGGAACGGCAAGGCTAAGGGCACAGGTGAGGGTACGGAAACTTGGGTGAGGCAGGCTACGTGCTGACGCACGGGTCAGTGCCAGCATACAGGCCAGGAGTAGGGTAAGGCATAGGGTATGGTGTAGGGCTGGTGGTGGGTTTCAGTTCAGGGCTAGGGTTAGGGTTAGTGAACGGCAAGGCTTAGGGCACAGGTGAGGGTACAGAAACGTGTTAGGTTCATGGTGCATGTTGATGCATGGAATAGTGTCATCGTACGCATTAGGATTAGGGTACGGCGTACAGTAAGGTGTACGGATGGCGGTAGGTTTACATTCCGGTGTAGGGTTAGGGATAGCGAATTGCAAGGTATAGGGCACAGGTGATGGTACGGAATTGTGTTAGGTTCAGGGTACGTGTTGACTCACGGGTTAGTGTGAGCGTACGCATGAGGATTAGGGTACCGCATAGAGTAAGGTGTAGGGTTGGTGGTAGGTTTCCGTTCCAGTCTAGGGTTATGTTTAGGGACTGGCAAAGTTTAGGGCACAGGTGAGGGTACGAAACGTGTTAGGGTCAGGGTACGTGTTGATGCACAGGTTAGTGTCAGCATACGAATTAGGATTAGGGTATGGCGTAAGGTAAGGTGTAGGGTTGGTGGTAGTTTTCCGTTCCGGGCTAGGGTTAAGGTAAGGGAACGGCAAGGTTTATGGCAGAGGTGAGGGTACGGAAACGTGTTAGGGTCAGGGTACGTGTTGACGTATGGATTAGGATTAGGGTACGGCTTAGGGTAAGGTGTAGGGCTGATGGTAGGTTTCTGTTCCGGGCTAAGGTTAAGGATAGGCAACGGCAAGGTTTGGGGCACAGCTGAGGGTACGGAAACGTGTTAGTGTCAGGGTACCTGTTGACTCACCGGTTAGTGCCAGCGTACGGATTAGGATTAGTGTACCGCGTAGATAAGGTGCACGGTTGGTGGTAGGTTTCCGTTCCAGCCTATGGTTAGGGTTAGGGAAAGTCAAGGTTTCTATTTGTAGGTTTTTTAAGGAAACTCCATACTGTTCTCCATAGTGACTGTATCAATTTACATTCCCAACAATAGTGGAAGAGGGCTCCTTTTGTCCACACCCTCCCCAGAATTTGTTGTCTGTAGATTTTCTGATGATGCTGATTCTAACAGGTGTGAGGTGATACCTCATTGTAGTTTTGATTTGCATTTCTCTAATAATTAGTGCTCTTGAGCAGCTTTTCATGTGCGTCTTAGCCATCTCTGTGTCTTCTTTGAAGAAACGTCTCTTTAGATATTCTGCCCATGTTTGTATTGGGTTGTTTGTTTTTTTAATATTAAGCTGCATGAGCTGTTTATATATATTGGAGATTAAACCTTTGTCCATTGATTCGTTTGCAACTATTTTCGCCCCTTCTGAGGGATGCCTTTTTCCATTCCCGTGTTTTTAACCAAAAAAGAAAGAAAGACAAAGAAGCAGAACACTAATGTGCGTAAAATATGGCTTTTGAAACGGTCGTTTTGAAATATGGACGTCCTTTGAATTTTTTGGTCGATATGTGACCCCAGGATTTGTTTTCAGGGCAGGTGTCATTTACAGGCCTGCAATGATTTTGAATATCAACTGACCTTTAGCGCTGGGATTAAAGCTGCTGTTGTGTGAAACGGCCACAAGGTGGCAGCAGTTCTCTCTTTCAAATCAGGTTATTAGTGCAACAGAGCCTCAATGGAAGTCTTGTTCTAGATTGGAATTTAGAATGGAATGTGCCAGGAGAAAGCCCCTCAAGTTTGTCTCACTACTTCTTGTTCGTGTTTTTAATTTAATTTTTTATTTTTTATTACAGCAAGTTTGATTACAATGCTTGGCTTGTTGTAGGTGTGGAAGATGTGGTTCTTTTACACATATACAGATGTCTGTTCTTCCTGGGATCCTTTGCCCATGTACGTTAAGACAGAATGTTGAGTAGTCCTCTCTTTGTATTCCGTAGGTCTTAGGTGATTATATATGTCACCTGTGTTTGTATATGTCTGTTAACCCCAATATCGTAATGAAACCCATCCTCACACCTTTCCATTGGTGAACCATAAGTTTGTTTAATGAATCTGTGATTGCCCTTCTCCGTGGAAATATCTGCCCTGGTATCCATTTTTAGGTAACACCTATAAGTGATATGATACGATATGTGTCTTTCACTTTCTGACTTACTACAAGTCATGTGATAACCTCTAGGCTCATCTACGGTGCTGCAAATGGCATTGTGTCCTTTTTTTCCTTGGCTTCTATTCTGCTTTAGCGAGGTCCATTTTCAACACTGTGATTCCCTGAGGGTTGTGGATTAGCTGACGTGGGCAGCCTTATCCTGCCGGCCGGCCCTCCCCAGGTGTGCCTGGTTGAGGTCAATATAAACAGCGCTCCAGGCAGCAATAGCCCCTGAAGCTGTGCCTGCCTCCATATTCTTTGCCCCGTGAGCAGTCTCGGGGCTGTGCTGGTGGGAGGGAGTGAGGGGCCACAGCTTTGTTGGTGGCCCGGTGTGAGTGGAGTTCTGCTGGCCTTTCTGCAGGAGTTGCCAAGCTGCCACCTGTAAAGAAGAGGATGTGTCACCCATACCTCCCGCTGGAATTTCTCTCCGGACAGAGGTGAGGAAGGAAAAAATCAGTGGGGGCCGGGACAGGTGGGGTATCTCTGGCAGGACAATGGAAAGCTTCCGGAAGAGTGCCCTGGGCCAGGACCACCCTGGCTGGCCTGGAGGCACCAAGTTGGCCTGCGTTCTCTCGCTGTTGTGGCTCCACGGCCCTTCCTCTAGTCTTTCAAGCCCTTGTACATATTCAGGTGTTTTACCTGGGAAGGGTGGGAACAGTTCAGCAACAGCTGGCCTGGGGCTCAGCTCACCTTTGTTCAGAGATGCCTCGGCTCGGTCCCCCCGCTTTGCAATGAGGAAGCTCCTTGTGTGGGGTGTGGGTTGCTGGCTGTACGGGAGATGATTCCCCACCTCTGAACAATTTCAATATTGTTTACCGTTGGAGCAAGTGCCCTGATAGTGTTTTTCTCTGTATAACTGGTCGGTTCAGGTTTTTCTTCGTTTATGGTTCAAGTTAGCTTTTATTCCTCTTTTATGTATTTATAGATATAAGCATGGAAATAATTTATTCCTATAAATACATCTGTGTGAAGGGAAGAGCTTTTTTCTGTTTTATTTTTAAATTTTATATTTTAACATTTTGAAATTTAATTTTATTTACTTTTTTATACAGCGGGTTATTATTAGTTATGTATTTTATGCATATACATGTATACAGGTCAATCTCAATCTCCCAACTCGTCCCACCACCACCACCCCATGGCTTCCCACACTTGGTGTCCATACGTTTGTTCTCTACCTCTGTGTCTCTATTTCTTCCCTGCAAACCAGTTCATCTGTACCATTTTTTAGGTTCCACATATATGCATTAATATACAATATTTGTTTTCCCCTTTCTGACTTACTTCATTCTGTATGACTGTCTCTAGATCCATCGATGTCTCTACAAATGACCCAGATTCATTCCTTTTTATGGCCGAGTAATATTCCATTTTATATATGTACCCCATCTTTATCCATTCATCTGTCTTTGGGCGTTTAGTTTGCTTCCATTACCTGGCTATTGTAAATAGTGCTGCAATGAACATTGTGGTGAATGTGCCTTTTTGATTTATGGTTTTCTTTGGGTATATGCCCAGAAGTGGAATTGCTGGATCAGATGGTAATTCTATTTCTAGATTTTTTAAGGAAACTCCATAGTGTTCTCCATAGTGACTCTATCAATTTACATTCCCACCAATAGTGGAAGAGGGCTCCTTTTGTCCACACCCTCCCCAGAATTTGTTGTTTGTAGATTTTCTGATGATGCCGATTCTAACAGGTGTGAGGTGATACCTCATTGTAGTTTTGATTTGCATTTCTCTAATAATTAGTGCTCTTGAGCAGCTTCTCATGTGCGCCTTGGCCATCTCTGTGTCTTCTTTGAAGAAACGTCTCTTGAGATCTTCTGCCCATTTCCGTATTGGGAGGATCGTGGGATGGTCAGGCTGTGTGCTGACGCACGTGTCAGTGCCAGCGTAAGGGCCAGGAGTAGGGTACATCATAGGGTAACGTGTAGGGCTGGTGGTGGGTTTCCGTTCCGGGCTAGGGTTAGGGTTAGGGAACGGCAAGGTTTAGGGAACAGGTGAGCATAGGGACACGTGGGAGAGGCAGGCTACGTGCTGACAAACGTGTCAGTGCCAGCGTACGGGTCTGGAGTAAAGTATGGTGTAGGGCTAGTTGTGGGTTTCCATTCCGCGCTAGGGTTAGGGTTAGGGAACGGCAAGGCTTAGGGCACAGCTGAGGGTACAGAAACGTGGGAGGGTCAGGCTATGTGCTGACGCACGTTTCAGTGCCAGTGTACGGGCCAGGATTAGGGTACGGAGTAGGGTAAGGTGTAGGGCTGTTGGTGGGTTTCTGTTCCGGGTTAGGGTTAGGGAACGGCAAGGCTTAGGGCACAGGTAAGGGTACTGAAACGAGGGAGAGGCACGCTACGTGCTGACACACGGGTCAGTGCCAGTGTACGCGCCAGAATTAGGGTACGGCGTAGGGTAAGGTGTAGGGCTGGTGGTGGGTTTCTGTTCCAGGGTAGGGTTAGGGTTAGGGATCGGCAAGGCTTAGGGCACAGGTGAGGGTATGGAAACATGGGAGTGGCAGGCTACGTGCTTACACAAGGGTCAGTTCCAGTGTACGGCCCAGGAGTAGGGTACGGCGTAGGGTAAGGTGTAGGGCTGGTGGTGGGTTTCCGTTTCCGGCTAGGGTTAGGGTTAGGGAATGGCAAGGCTTAGGGCACAGGTGAGGGTACAGAAACGTGGGAGGGTCAGGCTACGTGCTGACGCAAGTGTCAGTGCCAGCGTACGGCCCAGGAATAGGGTATGGCGTAGGGTAAAGTGTAGGGTTAGGGTTAGGGAACGGCAAGGCTTAGGGCACAGGTGAGGGTACGGAAACGTGGGAGGGTCAGGCTACATGCTGAAGCACGGGTCAGTGCCAGGGTGTGGACCAGGAGTAGGGTACGGCGTAGGGTAAGGTGTAAGACTGGTGGTGGGTGTCCATTCCGGGGTTTGATTAGGGTTAGGGAACGTCAAGTTTTAGGGCACAGGTGAGGGTACGGAAACGTGGGAGGGTCAGGCTACCTGCTGACGCATGGGTCAGTGCCAGCGTATGGGCCAGGAGTAGGGTACGGCGTAGGGTAAGGTGTAGGGCTGGTGGTGGGTTTCCGTTCTGGGCTAGGGTTAGGGTTAGGGAACGGCAAGGCTAAGGGCACAGGTGAGGGTACGGAAACTTGGGTGAGGCAGGCTACGTGCTGACGCACGGGTCAGTGCCAGCATACAGGCCAGGAGTAGGGTAAGGCATAGGGTATGGTGTAGGGCTGGTGGTGGGTTTCAGTTCAGGGCTAGGGTTAGGGTTAGTGAACGGCAAGGCTTAGGGCACAGGTGAGGGTACAGAAACGTGTTAGGTTCATGGTGCATGTTGATGCATGGAATAGTGTCATCGTACGCATTAGGATTAGGGTACGGCGTACAGTAAGGTGTACGGATGGCGGTAGGTTTACATTCCGGTGTAGGGTTAGGGATAGCGAATTGCAAGGTATAGGGCACAGGTGATGGTACGGAATTGTGTTAGGTTCAGGGTACGTGTTGACTCACGGGTTAGTGTGAGCGTACGCATGAGGATTAGGGTACCGCATAGAGTAAGGTGTAGGGTTGGTGGTAGGTTTCCGTTCCAGTCTAGGGTTATGTTTAGGGACTGGCAAAGTTTAGGGCACAGGTGAGGGTACGAAACGTGTTAGGGTCAGGGTACGTGTTGATGCACAGGTTAGTGTCAGCATACGAATTAGGATTAGGGTATGGCGTAAGGTAAGGTGTAGGGTTGGTGGTAGTTTTCCGTTCCGGGCTAGGGTTAAGGTAAGGGAACGGCAAGGTTTATGGCAGAGGTGAGGGTACGGAAACGTGTTAGGGTCAGGGTACGTGTTGACGTATGGATTAGGATTAGGGTACGGCTTAGGGTAAGGTGTAGGGCTGATGGTAGGTTTCTGTTCCGGGCTAAGGTTAAGGATAGGCAACGGCAAGGTTTGGGGCACAGCTGAGGGTACGGAAACGTGTTAGTGTCAGGGTACATGTTGACTCACCGGTTAGTGCCAGCGTACGGATTAGGATTAGTGTACCGCGTAGATAAGGTGCACGGTTGGTGGTAGGTTTCCGTTCCAGCCTATGGTTAGGGTTAGGGAAAGTCAAGGTTTCTATTTGTAGGTTTTTTAAGGAAACTCCATACTGTTCTCCATAGTGACTGTATCAATTTACATTCCCAACAATAGTGGAAGAGGGCTCCTTTTGTCCACACCCTCCCCAGAATTTGTTGTCTGTAGATTTTCTGATGATGCTGATTCTAACAGGTGTGAGGTGATACCTCATTGTAGTTTTGATTTGCATTTCTCTAATAATTAGTGCTCTTGAGCAGCTTTTCATGTGCGTCTTAGCCATCTCTGTGTCTTCTTTGAAGAAACGTCTCTTTAGATATTCTGCCCATGTTTGTATTGGGTTGTTTGTTTTTTTAATATTAAGCTGCATGAGCTGTTTATATATATTGGAGATTAAACCTTTGTCCATTGATTCGTTTGCAACTATTTTCGCCCCTTCTGAGGGATGCCTTTTTCCATTCCCGTGTTTTTAACCAAAAAAGAAAGAAAGACAAAGAAGCAGAACACTAATGTGCGTAAAATATGGCTTTTGAAACGGTCGTTTTGAAATATGGACGTCCTTTGAATTTTTTGGTCGATATGTGACCCCAGGATTTGTTTTCAGGGCAGGTGTCATTTACAGGCCTGCAATGATTTTGAATATCAACTGACCTTTAGCGCTGGGATTAAAGCTGCTGTTGTGTGAAACGGCCACAAGGTGGCAGCAGTTCTCTCTTTCAAATCAGGTTATTAGTGCAACAGAGCCTCAATGGAAGTCTTGTTCTAGATTGGAATTTAGAATGGAATGTGCCAGGAGAAAGCCCCTCAAGTTTGTCTCACTACTTCTTGTTCGTGTTTTTAATTTAATTTTTTATTTTTTATTACAGCAAGTTTGATTACAATGCTTGGCTTGTTGTAGGTGTGGAAGATGTGGTTCTTTTACACATATACAGATGTCTGTTCTTCCTGGGATCCTTTGCCCATGTACGTTAAGACAGAATGTTGAGTAGTCCTCTCTTTGTATTCCGTAGGTCTTAGGTGATTATATATGTCACCTGTGTTTGTATATGTCTGTTAACCCCAATATCGTAATGAAACCCATCCTCACACCTTTCCATTGGTGAACCATAAGTTTGTTTAATGAATCTGTGATTGCCCTTCTCCGTGGAAATATCTGCCCTGGTATCCATTTTTAGGTAACACCTATAAGTGATATGATACGATATGTGTCTTTCACTTTCTGACTTACTACAAGTCATGTGATAACCTCTAGGCTCATCTACGGTGCTGCAAATGGCATTGTGTCCTTTTTTTCCTTGGCTTCTATTCTGCTTTAGCGAGGTCCATTTTCAACACTGTGATTCCCTGAGGGTTGTGGATTAGCTGACGTGGGCAGCCTTATCCTGCCGGCCGGCCCTCCCCAGGTGTGCCTGGTTGAGGTCAATATAAACAGCGCTCCAGGCAGCAATAGCCCCTGAAGCTGTGCCTGCCTCCATATTCTTTGCCCCGTGAGCAGTCTCGGGGCTGTGCTGGTGGGAGGGAGTGAGGGGCCACAGCTTTGTTGGTGGCCCGGTGTGAGTGGAGTTCTGCTGGCCTTTCTGCAGGAGTTGCCAAGCTGCCACCTGTAAAGAAGAGGATGTGTCACCCATACCTCCCGCTGGAATTTCTCTCCGGACAGAGGTGAGGAAGGAAAAAATCAGTGGGGGCCGGGACAGGTGGGGTATCTCTGGCAGGACAATGGAAAGCTTCCGGAAGAGTGCCCTGGGCCAGGACCACCCTGGCTGGCCTGGAGGCACCAAGTTGGCCTGCGTTCTCTCGCTGTTGTGGCTCCACGGCCCTTCCTCTAGTCTTTCAAGCCCTTGTACATATTCAGGTGTTTTACCTGGGAAGGGTGGGAACAGTTCAGCAACAGCTGGCCTGGGGCTCAGCTCACCTTTGTTCAGAGATGCCTCGGCTCGGTCCCCCCGCTTTGCAATGAGGAAGCTCCTTGTGTGGGGTGTGGGTTGCTGGCTGTACGGGAGATGATTCCCCACCTCTGAACAATTTCAATATTGTTTACCGTTGGAGCAAGTGCCCTGATAGTGTTTTTCTCTGTATAACTGGTCGGTTCAGGTTTTTCTTCGTTTATGGTTCAAGTTAGCTTTTATTCCTCTTTTATGTATTTATAGATATAAGCATGGAAATAATTTATTCCTATAAATACATCTGTGTGAAGGGAAGAGCTTTTTTCTGTTTTATTTTTAAATTTTATATTTTAACATTTTGAAATTTAATTTTATTTACTTTTTTATACAGCGGGTTATTATTAGTTATGTATTTTATGCATATACATGTATACAGGTCAATCTCAATCTCCCAACTCGTCCCACCACCACCACCCCATGGCTTCCCACACTTGGTGTCCATACGTTTGTTCTCTACCTCTGTGTCTCTATTTCTTCCCTGCAAACCAGTTCATCTGTACCATTTTTTAG